>NC_044362.1:35094218-35394218 GCF_007364275.1 Archocentrus centrarchus | reverse complement strand
CATGTACCGTATATTTTTTTTCTACTTCTTCGCCTAATATTTTGTCTGTTTCCTGCAACTTGGTGTTGGCTCTCACTGCGGTATTGTATCACTTCCTGTTCCTGTTTCGGAGCACAGTGTTTTGCTGTCTGTTAGCTGTTATATCTGTATAACTCGATTTATCTGGATAATAACATATTTTAGTGTAATCTTCACCTACTTTAAATAGCATACTCTTTGCTGAATCACCTGTATTCACATTACTCACTTTATTTGTTTTTAGAAATTCGCTAGCTTAGCTCAGCTAGTAGCTTAGCCCTTAGCCGACTCACTACCAGCATGGCTTCTTCTCCTGTCTCTCCTGCACTTTCCTGCTCTGGGTGTCACATGTTTAGTTACTCCTCGGCCTCCTTTAGCAGTAACGGTACTTGTAATAAATGTAGTCTGTTTGTAGCTCTGGAGGCCAGGCTTTCTGAACTGGAGACTCGGCTCCGCACCCTGGAAAATCCTACATCTAGCCAGGCCCCTGTAGCGGGTGCGGACCATGGTAGCTTAGCAGCCGTTAGCTCCCCCCCAGCAGATCCCGAGCAGCAGGGAAAACAGGCCGGCTGGGTGACGGTGAGGAGGAAGCGTAGTCCTAAGCAGAAGCCCCGGGTACACCACCAACCTGTTCACGTCTCTAACCGTTTTTCTCCACTCGGCGACACACCCGCCGAGGAACAAACTCTGGTTATTGGTGACTCTGTTTTGAGAAACGTGAAGCTAGAGACACCGGCGACCATAGTCAAATGTCTTCCAGGGGCCAGAGCAGGCGACATTCATGGAAATTTGAAACTGCTGGCTAAGGCTAATCGTAGATTTGGTAAGATCGTTATTCACGTCGGCAGTAATGACACCCGGTTACGCCAATCGGAGGTCACTAAAATTAATATTGACTCGGTGTGTAACTTTGCAAAAACGATGTCGGACTCTGTAGTTTTCTCTGGGCCCCTCCCCAATCAGACCAGGAGCGACATGTTTAGCCGCATGTTCTCCTTGAATCGCTGGCTGTCTGAGTGGTGTCCAAAAAAATGACGTGGGCTTCATAGATAATTGGCAAAGTTTCTGGGGAAAACCTGGTCTTGTTAGGAGAGACGGCATCCATCCCACTTTGGATGGAGCAGCTCTCATTTCTAGAAATCTGGCCAAATTTATTAACCCTCCTAAAAACTGACTACCCAGGGTTGAGACCAGGAAGCAGAGTTGCAGTCTTACACGCCTCTCTGCAGCTTCTCTCCTCCTGCCATCCCCCCAAAACCCCATCCCCATAGAGTCGGTGCCTGCTCCCAGACCACCAAAAACCAAAGCTAAAATCAGCAAAAAGCTATTTAAGCATAAAAATTCAAAAACAATAAATAATACAGCTTCATCAACTGCACCAAAAAATAAAACAATTAAATGTGGATTGTTAAACATTAGGTCTCTCTCTTCCAAGTCCCTATTAGTAAATGATTTAATAATTGATCAACGTATTGATTTATTCTGCCTTACAGAAACCTGGTTACAGCAGGATGAATATGTTAGTTTAAATGAATCAACACCCCCGAGTCACAGTAACTGTCAGAATACTTGAAGCACAGGTCGAGGAGGAGGATTAGCTGCAATCTTCAATTCCAGCTTAATTAATCAAAGACCCAGACAAAGTTTTCATTCTTTTGAAAGCCTGACTCTTAGTCTTGTCCATCCTAATTGGGAAAATCAAAAACCTGTTTTATTTGTTATTATCTATCGTCCACCTGGTCCCTACTCAGAGTTTCTGTCTGATTTCTCAGACTTTTTATCTGATTTAGTGCTCAGTTCAGATAAAATAATTATAGTGGGTGATTTTAACATCCATGTAGATGCTGAGTATGACAGCCTCAACACTGCATTTAATCTATTGTTAGATTCAATTGGCTTCTCTCAAAATGTAAAGGAGCCCACCCACCACTTTAATCATACTCTGGATCTTGTCCTAACATATGGCATAGAAACTGAAAACCTAACAGTATTCCCTGAAAGCCCCCTCCTGTCTGATCATTTCTTAGTAACATTTACATTTACTTTAATGGATTACACAGCAGTGGGGAATAAGTTTAATTACAGTAGAAGTCTTTCTGAAAGTGCTGTAACTAAGTTTAAGGATCTAATTCCTTCATTGTTATGCTCTTCAGTGCCATGTGCCAACACAGTGCAGAGCAGCTACCTAAACTCTGCTCCCAGTGAGGTCGATTATCTCGTCAATAGTTTTACATCCTCACTGCGTATAACTTTGGATACTGTGGCTCCTCTGAAAAGGAAAGCTTCAAATCAGAAGTGCCTGACTCCGTGGTATAATTCACAAACGCACAGCTTAAAGCAGATAGCCCGAAAGCTGGAGAGGGAATGGTGTCTCACTAAATTAGAAGATGCTCATTTAGCCTGGAAAAAGAGTTTGTTGCTCTATAAAAAAGCCCTCCGTAAAGCTAGGACATCTTACTATTCATCATTAATTGAAGAAAATAAGAACAACCCCAGGTTTCTTTTCAGCACTGTAGCCAGGCTGACAAAGAGTCAGAGCTCTGAAGAGCCGAGTATTCCTTTCACGTTAACTAGTAGTGACTTCATGGATTTCTTTACAAATAAAATTTTAGACATTCGAGAAAAAATTATTCATAACCATCTCAAAGATTATTCTTCATGTTCGGCTGCTTTCAGCACTGCTGGTATTTGTTTAGACTCTTTGGCTCCAGTTGATCTTTCAGAGTTAACTTCAATAGTTACTTCCTCCAAACCAGCAACATGTTTGTTAGATCCCATTCCTACTAGACTGTTCAAAGAAGTCTTTCCAATTATTGATGCTTCAATCTTAAAAATGATCAATCAGTCTTTATTAGTTGGCTATGTACCACAGACCTTCAAGGTGGCTGTAATTAAACCTCTGCTTAAAAAGCCATCACTTGACCCAGCTGTCTTAGCTAATTATAGGCCAATCTCCAACCTTCCTTTTCTCTCAAAGACTCTTGAAAGAGTAGTTGTAAAACAGCTAACTGATCATCTGCAGAGGAACGGTTTATTTGAAGAGTTTCAGTCAGGTTCCAGAATTCATCACAGTACAGAAACAGCATTAGTGAAGGTTACAAATGATCTTCTTACAGCCTCTGACAGTGGACTCATCTCTGTTCTTGTCCTGTTGGACCTCAGTGCAGCTTTGATACTGTTGACCATAACATTTTATTACAGAGATTAGAGCTTGCTATAGGTATTAAAGGTACTGCACTGCAGTGGTTTGAATCATATTTATCTCATAGACTCCAATTTGTTCATGTAAATGGGGAGTCTTCTTCACACACTAAGGTTAATTATGGAGTTCCACAGGGTTCTGTGCTAGGACCAATTTTATTTACATTATACATGCTTCCCTTAGGCAGTATTATTAGAAAGCACTGCATCAATTTTCATTGTTATGCAGATGATACTCAGCTTTACCTATCAATGAAGCCAGATGACACACATCAATTAGTTAAACTGCAGGAATGTCTTAAAGATATTAAGGCCTGGATGACCTCTAATTTCCTGCTTCTAAATTCAGATAAAACTGAAATTCTTGTTCTCGGCCCCACAAATCTTAGAAACATGGTGTCTAACCAGATACTTACTCTGGATGGCATTACTTTGGCCTCCAGTAACACTGTGAGAAATCTTGGAGTCATTTTTGACCAGGATATGTCCTTCAATGCACATATTAAACAAATATGTAGGACCGCTTTTTTGCATTTGCGCAATATTTCTAAAATTAGAAACATCCTTTCTCAGAGTGATGCTGAAAAGCTCATTCATGCATTTATTACTTCTAGGGTGGACTATTGTAATTCATTATTATCAGGCTGTCCTAAAAGCTCCCTGAAAAGCCTTCAGCTGATCCAAAATGCTGCAGCTAGAGTACTGACAGGGACTAGAAAGAGAGAGCAGATTTCTCCCATATTGGCTTCTCTTCATTGGCTCCCTGTTAAATCTAGAATAGAATTTAAAATTCTTCTCCTCACATACAAGGTCTTGAATAATCAGGCACCATGTTATCTCAAAGACCTCATAGTACCATATCACCCCAACAGTGCACTTCGCTCTCAGACTGCTGGCTTACTTGTGGTTCCTAGGATACTTAAGAGTAGAATGGGAGGCAGAGCCTTCAGCTTTCAGGCGCCTCTTCTGTGGAACCAGCTTCCAGCTTGGATTCGGGAGACAGACACCCTCTCTATTTTTAAGATTAGGCTTAAAACTTTCCTTTATGATAAAGCTTATAGTTAGGGCTGGATCAGGTGACCCTGAACCATCCCTTAGTTATGCTGCTATAGGCCTAGTCTGCTGGGGGGTTCACATAATGCACTGTTTCTTCTCATTCACCTTATTTACTTTGTTTAGATTGCACTCTGCATTTAATCATTAATTGATATTAATCTCTGGCTCTCTTCCACAGCATGTCTTTCTCTCCCCTCAGCCCAACCGGTCGCGGCAGATGACCCCCCCTCCCTGAGCCTGGTTCTGCTGGAGGTTTCTTCCTGTTAAAAGGGAGTTTTTCCTTTCCACTGTCGCCAAGTGCTGCTCTTCTCTGTATTATTGTAGGGTCTTTACCCACAATACAAAGCGCCTTGAGGCGACTGTTTGTTGTGATTTGGCGCTATATAAATAAAATTGAATTGTATGTGTGTATGTGTATATATGTGTGTGTGTATATATATATATATATATATATATATATATATATATATATATATATATATATGTATATACACACACACACACATGAACTTCTGTGTGGAGAACACTGTGCAGGTCCAGATGGAATCAGCTCCAGACTGCTCAGGGACTGTGCAGACCAGCTCTGTCAGGTGGTCCTGCACATCTTCAACCGGAGTCTGAATCTGGAGAGGGTTCCTGAACTGTGGAAGACTTCCTGCATAGTTCCAGTGCCAATGATCGCATATCCCAGGGAGTCCAACCACTACAGACCTGTGGCCCTGACTTCTCACCTGATGAAGACCATGGAGAGGCTCATCTTGCACCACCTCCGCCCACTGGTGAGCTCAGTGCTGGACCCCCTGCAGTTCGCCTACCAGCCCAGCATCGGGGTGGATGATGCCGTCATCTACCTGCTGCACAGATCCCTCTCTCACCTAGAGCAGGCGGGGAACACTGTGAGGGTCATGTTCTTTGACTTCTCCAGTGCTTTCAACACCATCCAGCCTGCACTGTTGAGAGGGAAGATGGAGGGAGCCGGAGTGGACAGGCAGCTGACGGCATGGACCATCAACTACCTCACCAACAGACCACAGTATGTGAGGCTCCATGACTGTGTGTCTGATGTGGTAGTCTGCAGCACGGGGGCGCCACAGGGCATGGTCCTCTCACTCTTTCTGTTCAGTCTGTACACCTCATACCATTGCCACCTACAGAAGTTCTCAGATGATACGGCCATCATCGGATGTGTATCAGATGGGAACGACGAGGAATACAGGGGGGTCACTTTGGGGGCCCTCACTTTGGGGGGTGACTTTGTTGGCTGGTGTGAGAACAACGCACTCCAAATCAATGTCAGCAAGACAAAGGAGATGGTCATAGACTTCAGGAGGAAGCCACCCCCTACAACACCAGTGAACATCCAGGGAAAGGACATTGAGACAGTGGTCTTTTACAAGTACCTGGGTGTTCATCTCAATAACAAGCTGGACTGGACTACAAACACAGACGTCCTGTATAAGAAGGGCCAGAGTCGACTACACCTGCTAAGGAGACTGAGGTCCTTCAGTGTCTGCAGGACTCTGTTAAAGACCTTTAATGACTCAGTGGGAGCATCTGCCCTTTTCTACGCAGTGGCCTGCTGGGGGGGGGTGCGGTGCACCTAAAGGGAAAGGAGCAGGATCGACAAACTGGTGCGGAGGTTGAGCTCTGTGCTGGGATGTCCTCTGGAGTCTGTGATGGTGGTGGATGAGAGGAGGATGTTAGCAAAGCTGGCATCCATTATGGACAACCCCCATCACCCTCTGCATGAGACCGTGGGTGAGCTGAGCAGCTCCTTCAGTCAGAGACTGAAACATCCTCATTGCAGGAAGGAGCGCTTTCACAGCTCATTCATCCCAACAGCAGTTAGACTGTATAACTCATCATAATGTCTTGAGTCACTTGGACACTTTACCTCCTCTGCCATCACTTTATCCATACAGTCAGATACATTTTATTTATTACACTCACCCATATAATGCATACCGTGTATAGAATAGAATAGAATGCCTTTATTGTCATTATACACGATGTACAATGAGATTGGAGGGCCACTCCTGTTCAGTGCCATGTAACAGAAAATCAAACTCTCTAAAATGAAAATAAAAATATTATAATCTAGTATAATCAAGAAATATACAGAAAATAAACAATGTATAAAAATATATACATACATTGGTGCATCTGTACATTGTAAGAAAAGTAAATATGTGTATACATATAATAATGAAGATGATGAATATTGCACTTGGTGAATGAATATTGCACTAGTGAATGAATACTGGATATTACACAATATAGGAATGTTAGATATTGTTCAGTATGAATAATATAATATTGCACAGAGATGTGGGTGTTGCACAGTTACAGTGGGTGAGTGTGAGAGTTCAGGGTGGTGATTGCTCTGGCGAAGAAACTGTTCTTGAGTCTGTTTGTTCTGGCTTTGATGCACCTGTAGCGCCTGCCAGAGGGCAGCAGGTCAAACAGGTCAAAGCCAGGGTGTGAGCTGTCCTTGATGATGTTCCTGGCTCTGCTGATGCAGCGGGAGGTGTAGATGTCCATCAGGGAGGGGAGAGGGCAGCCAACGATTCTTTGTGCTGTCTTGACTACCCTCTGAAGCCTGACCCTGTCTGCGTCAGTGCAGCTGCCGTACCATACTGTGATACAGTACGTCAGCAGGCTCTCAATGGATGAGCGGTAGAAGGTCAGCAGCAGGTTTGAGTCCAAGTTGTTCTTCCTGAGGACCCTCAGGAAGTGAAGTCGCTGCTGAGCCTTCTTGATAACAGCTGTGATGTTATCTGACCAACAGAGATCAGCAGAGATGAGGACACCAAGAAACCTGAAGGTGTGGACCCTCTCCACACGCTCGCCGTTGATGTAGAGGGGGGCTGGGTCAGTCCTGTGCTTCCTGAAGTCGATGATGATCTCTTTTGTTTTCATGGTGTTCAGTACCAGGTTGTTCTCTGAACACCAGGCTGTCAACTTCAGGACCTCCTCTCTGTAAGCTGCCTCATCTCCCTTTGAGATGAGTCCGACCACTGTGGTGTCGTCAGCAAATTTGACGATGAGGTTGTTGTTGTGGGCCGGACTGCAGTCATGGGTGTAGAGGCAGTACAGGAGGGGGCTCAGCATACAGCCCTGTGGGGAGCCAGTGCTCAGTGTGCGGGTGGAGGAGAGATGGGGGCCAAGTCTCACAGTCTGGGGCCGGTTGGTTAAGAAGTCCTTTGTTAGGTTCGGACCACCGTTAAATAAAGAAAGACACAGAAACCCGTAGTTGATCTTTTCACCTGCAGGGAGAGTCTCTGTCATTGTGTATGTCTGAGGGAGAGTCTGAACCTTCTTCCTGCTTGGCTCTTTTATTTTAGCATCACGTGCGTTTACACAAAGCTCAGGTAACAACATCACTCACGTCACATGATGTAATCATGTGTGTGTGTGTGTGTGTGTGTGTGTGTGTGTGTGTGTGTGTGTGTGTGTGTGTGTGTGTGTGTGTGTGTGTCCTCAGGAAACAGGCGTTACCTGCTTTCCATGTGCATGTTTATGATAAACACATTGTGATGTGGATCTGTTTGCTCGATATGCAAACTGATGGGTGTCAAAAGTTGGGGGCAGGTGGTCTTTGATGTGCTGGAGAACCAGCCTCTCAAAGCACTTCATGATTACCAGTGTGAGGGCCACAGGGCGGTAATCATTTAGGCTGGTGACAAATGACCTTTTGGGCACGGGGATGATTGTGGCTGTTTTTAGGCAGGGGGGGGATGACTGCTTGGGCCAGGGAGAGGTTACTTTACTTTACTTTATTCATTTTTAAAGCACTTTAAAAACAGCAACTGCAACAAAGTGCTGTACACTAAAAAGAGCAAGAACAACAATAATAAAACAGGAAATACAAAATTAATAAGATCTCAATGTATACTAAAAGCCAGTGAATAAAAATGTGTCTTTAAAAAAGTTTTAAAAGTTGACAATGACGGGGCACTCCTGATGTGTAAAGGGAGATTGTTCCATAAAACAGGGGCAGAAATGCTAAAAGCTCTATCGCCTCTGAGCTTTAACTTAGATCTTGGGACCTCAAGTAGCAGCTGATCAGCTGATCTGAGGCAGCGAGTTGGGAGATAAGGAGTTATTAGCTCAGACAGGTACGATGGAGCTAGACCATGAAGACATTTGAACACAAATAAAAGAATTTTAAAACAGACTGTAGTGAACTGGTAGCCAGTGTAGAGAAGCCAAAACAGGAGAAATACGCTCCCTCCTTCCAACACCAGACAGGAGCCGAGCAGCAGCATTTTGAATCAGCTGAAGTCGTCTGAGGGTGGACTGACTGATACCAAAGTAAAGGGCATTACAGTAGTCAAGCCTAGTAGTGATCATAGCATGGATCACCAACTCCAAGTGCTGCTTAGAAAGGAGGGGCTTAACCTTACTTAATTGTCTTAAATGATGAAAGCAAGAGCGGACTACTGCCCCAACCTGGCGATCAAATTTCAGTTCACAGTCAAGTTTGAAGCCCAGGTTAGACACAGTCTGCTTTAAGTAAGGGGCTAAGGGTCCCAGGTCAATTTTAGATGAATCCTGCAGGCTACTCGGGCAGAACACTATCACTTCTGTTTTATTTTCATTAAAGCTTAAAAAATTAAGGGCCATCCATGCTTTAATGTCCTCCAAACATAGCAATAATGATTTGATTGAGGAGGCACCTCTCTTTAAAGACATATACATTTGAATGTCGTCTGCATAGCAATGGAAGGAAATTCCATGCTTCCGCAGAATTGACCCCAAAGGCAGCAAGTAGAGAGAAAAAAGCAGTGGGCCAAGAATTGAGCCCTGGGGAACCCCACAAGATAATGGGGCAGGTAAGGACTCTGCGTCAGCTAGTTTAACCGATATAGACCTGCCAGACAAATAGGAACCGAACCATTTTAAAACAGTACCATGAAAGCCAACATGGTTATTTAAACGGGACAATAAGATACTGTGGTCTATTGTATCAAAAGCGGCAGATAAGTCTAAAAGCACAAGGACGACGTAGTTCCCAGAGTCGTTAGCCCTAAAAACATTGTTTAGAACTGGTGAGAATCAGGGTGAGCTGGTGGGCACACGCTCTGATCACCTTGCCAGGTACTCCGTCTGGTCCGGCAGCCTTCCTGGGGTTCACTGCCAGGAGCACGCGCCGTACCTCATGCTCCTGGACAGTGAGTGGGGTGCAGCCTGGTGGGGGGGGGGCAGGACCGGAGCAGATGGGTGGTCCAGAGGTGTCTCAAAGCGAGCAAAGAAACAGTTAAGTTCCTCTGCTAGTGACACACTCAGGTCTCCTGCAGTCACATCAAAGCCTCTGAAGTTTGTGATGTTCTGAATGCCCTGCCACACCTCCCGTGTGTTATTGCTGGACAGATGGGACTCTATTCTCCTCCTGTAGTCCGTCTTGGCTTTTTTGCTGTGTACCTTACCAGCTACAAATGTATATAATGTTTTGATTTGTGTGTGTGTGTGTGTGTGTGTGTGTGTGTGTGTGTGTGTGTGTGTGTGTGTGTGTATTGGCAGTGATATCTATCTATCTATCTAGCTATCTATAGATATAGATAGATATATAGATATAGATATACAGATAGATAGATATATATAGATTAGGGGTGGGACTCGATTAAAAAAATTAATCGAATTAATTACAAGCTTTGTAATTAATTAATCGAAATTAATCGCATTTTAATCGCATTTCAATATTTGACATGAGAAATATTAATTTAAGTTTAGTTGATGAATGAATCAATATACATAAGCTTAAACTTAAAATTGTTGTTTATTTTCCCACCAGTCTACTACACAGACCAATGAAGGGTGGAAGTGCTCCTGTGATAAGCAAACACCTGAAATTAAAGTTAAGCATCATAACTGGATAGTTTTATTCAACATTCATGTCTCACTTAATATAGTTGGAAATTAATCATTCTCTCAGCTGTATTCCTTGATGTTGAAATGTGTTATGCTTGTTTTAACAGCTTATTTTGAATTAAAGACTTAAAATTAAACCACAAAAAGGAGAAAAAGTTCATTCTCCGTTTAACAGCTGCTTTTACACAGCTGTGCTTCGCACTCACGGTTGCTAGGCGACATGAGCTACGCAGAGGTGACGGCAGCTGATATGAAGGCTAGCTGCTCACTTCCGGCCTTTGTGGTGTTCTTGGGCTGCGAAAGACGTGGGCCGGGTCCTTCGCAGGATGCGGCCCCTAATTTGGACATTGTGCGTCGATATAATCTGTATGCCGGGAACTCGCGCACTGAGAAACGTTCCACGGTGCAAAGTGCGATTAAAATGCGTTAAAATTTTTAACGCGTTAATTTCCCCATAATTAATTAATCGAAAGTAACGCGTTAAAGTCCCACCCCTAATATAGATATATATAGATATAGATATAGATATATTAGATAGATATAGATATATTAGATAGATATAGATATATTAGATATATAGATATATTAGATATATAGATATAGATAGATATATAGATAGATATATAGAATAGAATAGAATAGAATGCCTTTATTGTCATTATACAGGATGTACAATGAGATTGGAGGGCCACTCCTGTTCAGTGCCATGTAACAGAAAATCAAACTCTCTAAAATAAAAATATTATAAAAATATTATAATCTAGTATGATCAATATAATCAAGAGATATACAGAAATAAACAATGTGTAAAATATACAAAAAATAGAATGTATAAAAATATATACATACATTGGTGCATCTGTACATTGTAAGAAAAGTAAATATGTGTATACATATAATAATGAAGATGATGAATATTGCACTTGGTGAATGAATATTGCACTTGTGAATGAATACTGGATATTACACAATATAGGAATGTCAGATATTGTTCAGTATGAATAATATAATATTGCACAGAGATGTGGGTGTTGCACAGTTACGGTAGGTGAGTGTGAGAGTTCAGGGTGGTGATTGCTCTGGCGAAGAAACTGTTCTTGAGTCTGTTTGTTCTGGCTTTGATGCACCTGTAGCGCCTGCCAGAGGGCAGCAGGTCAAACAGGTCAAAGCCAGGGTGTGAGCTGTCCTTGATGATGTTCCTGGCTCTGCTGATGCAGCGGGAGGTGTAGATGTCCATCAGGGAGGGGAGAGGGCAGCCAACGATTCTTTGTGCTGTCTTGACTACCCTCTGAAGCCTGACCCTGTCTGCCTCAGTGCAGCTGCCGTACCATACTGTGATACAGTACGTCAGCAGGCTCTCAATGGATGAGCGGTAGAAGGTCAGCAGCAGGTTTGAGTCCAAGTTGTTCTTCCTGAGGACCCTCAGGAAGTGAAGTCGCTGCTGAGCCTTCTTGATAACAGCTGTGATGTTATCTGACCAAGAGAGATCAGCAGAGATGAGGACACCAAGAAACCTGAAGGTGTGGACCCTCTCCACATGCTCGCCGTTGATGTAGAGGGGAGCTGGGTCAGTCCTGTGCTTCCTGAAGTCGATGATGATCTCTTTGGTTTTCATGGTGTTCAGTACCAGGTTGTTCTCTGAACACCAGGCTGTCAACTTCAAGACCTCTTCTCTGTAAGCTGCCTCATCTCTCTTCGAGATGAGTCCGACCACTGTGGTGTCGTCAGCAAATTTGACGATGAGGTTGTTATTGTGGGCCGGACTGCAGTCATGGGTGTAGAGGCAGTACAGGAGGGGGCTCAGCACACAGCCCTGTGGGGAGCCAGTGCTCAGTGTGCGGGTGGAGGAGAGATGGGGGCCAAGTCTCACAGTCTGGGGCCGGTTGGTTAAGAAGTCCTTGATCCAGGAACATGTGAGAGGGGGGAGGCCCAGGGTGTGCAGTTTGGTGGTGAGAATGTCCGGGATGATTGTGTTGAACGCTGAGCTGTAATCCACAAAGAGCATGCGAGCGTAGCTCTGCTGCTGCTCCAAGTGGCTCAACACAGAGTGGAGAGCTACAGCGATGGCGTCCTCTGTGGATCTGTTTGCTCGATATGCAAACTGATGGGTGTCGAAAGTGGGGGGCAGGTGGTCTTTGATGTGCTGGAGAACCAGCCTCTCAAAGCACTTCATGATTACCGGTGTGAGGGCCACGGGGCGGTAATCATTTAGGCTGGTGACAGATGACCTTTTGGGGACAGGGATGATTGTGGCTGTTTTTAGGCAGTGGGGGATGACTGCGTGGGCCAGGGAGCGGTTGAAAATCCTGGTGAGAATCAGGGTGAGCTGGTGGGCACATGCTCTGATCACCTTGCCAGGTACTCCGTCTGGTCCGGTAGCCTTCCTGGGGTTCACTGCCAGGAGCACGCGCCGTACCTCATGCTCCTGGACAGTGAGTGGGGTGCAGCCTGGTGGGGGGGGGGCAGGACTGGAGCAGATGGGTGGTCCTGAGGCATCTCAAAGCGAGCAAAGAAACAGTTAAGTTCCTCTGCTAGTGACACACTCAGGTCTCCTGCAGTCACATCACAGCCTCTGAAGTTTGTGATGTTCTGAATGCCCTGCCACACCTCCCGTGTGTTATTGCTGGACAGATGGGACTCTATTCTCCTCCTGTAGTCCGTTTTGGCTTTTTTAATTTCTCTTTTCAGGTCAGCTCGAGCAGCACTGTACAGAGCTCTGTCGCCTGACCTGAAGGCAGCATCACGGGTTTTGAGGAGTGAACGGACCTGGCTGTTCATCCAGGGTTTCTGGTTAGGGAAAACCCGGATGTTTTTGCTGACAGTCACATTTCCGATACAGAACTTAATGTAGTCCAGTACCGTCCCTGTGAATGTTTCTAGGTCCTCGTGTTCGAATAAGTCCCAGTCTGTGTATGCAAAGCAGTCCTGTAGGTCGGAGAGTGCGTTTTCAGGCCAGGTTGTAATGGTTTTTACAGTAGGCCTGGCTCTCCGTCTGAGGGGGGTGTATGCTGGGGTGAGCAGCAGGGAAAGATGGTCGGACTGGCCGAGGTGGGGGAGGGGTTTGGCTCTGTAAGCGTGCTTAATGTTGGAGTAAACATGGTCAAGAGTGTTCTCCCCTCTTGTAGAACATTTGACATGTTGGTGGAATTTCGGGAGTACAGTCTTTAAGTTGGCCTTGTTAAAGTCTCCCGTGATAATAAGAACACCGTCGGGGTGGACCCACTGCTGTTCGTTAATGGCGTTCAGCAGGAGAGAGAGCGCCATGTTAACGTTAGCATCGGGAGCTATATACACAGCTGTGACGATCACTGCTGTTAGCTCTCTGGGTAGAAAAAAGGGCCGACATCTTACAGACATGTACTCGAGGTCTGGGGAACAATGTTTGTCTATGATTGTTCCGTTGTTACACCAGTCCTCATGCACGTAAATACAGAGACCCCCTCCCCTGCTCTTACCGGAGTCCTTGGTCCGATCTCCACGTAGCAGAGTGCGGCCTGCTAGCTGCACGCTAGCATCGGGAATGTGGGGGTTTAGCCAGGTCTCGGTGATAATCATTACACAGCAGTCACGAACATAGCGATTTACAGCCAGCTCTAACTCTAGGTTGTCCGTTTTATTTACCATGGACCTGGCGTTGGAGAGATACAGGCTCGGCAGAGGAGGCCTGTGTGGTTGGCATTTCAGCTTCAGCATAAAGCCGGACCTGCAGCCCCGCTTCTGCTTCCTCTCCCTCCGCCGTTGGCGGCGCCTTCCAGACCCGATAACAATCCACGGAGCCCCCGGCGGTCTCGCTATGTTGTCTGGGATGTTATGAGTGTAGTGAAAATCACTCGATACTGATATCTTGTGCCGGTAGCCAATGTCCACAAGATCCTGGCGTGTGTAGCAGTTGTTTGCAGAGACAAATGCACCAAAATATAGATAGATATAGATATATAGATATATAGATATATAGATATAGATATATAGATATAGATATAGATATATAGATATAGATATAGATATCTATATATAGATATAGATATCTATATATAGATATAGATATCTATATCTATATCTATAGATATCTATAGATATAGATATCTATATCAAATGTATAGATATAGATATCTATATCTATAGATATCTATAGATATAGATATCTATAGATATAGATATCTATATCTATATCTATAGATATAGATATCTATAGATATCTATAGATATAGATATCTATAGATATAGATATAGATGTCTATAGATATAGATATAGATAGATATAGATATAGATATCTATAGATATAGATATAGATAGATATAGATAGATATAGATATAGATATAGATATCTATATAGATATCTATATCTATAGATAATTAAATCAGGCTCTCCTAATGATATTCTCCCCCCTCGGTTTTTTAAAGAGGTTTGGGACACTATTGGACCTTATATTCAAAGGCTTATAAACAGCAGTCTGACCTTGGGTGAAGTACCGGTATCCTTTAAACAGGCAGTGGTACAGCCTTTACTGAAACGACCTGGCCTGGATGCTTCTTTGTTATCCAATTTTAGACCGATTTCAAAGCTTCCTGTTGTGTCAAAAATCTTGCAAAAAGTAGTGGCCTCACAGTTGCAATCTTTCTTAAATACTCACACTATTTTTGAAACATTTCAGTCAGGATTTAAAGCATTTCATAGCACAGAATCTGCACTCTTGAGAGTTTTTAATGATATTTTAATAACTGCTGACTCAGGAGACTCAGTCATACTTGTGCTTCTAGATCTAACAGCGGCTTTTGACACAGTAGCTCATGATATTTTAATTTCTCGCCTAAAACATTACGTTGGCATTAGGGATACTGCCCTGGAGTGGTTCAAGTCTTATCTGACTGGCAGAAGTTTCTCAGTCGCTGTCGGTAAATTTTGTTCATCATCTGCTGCTCTGTCACGTGGTGTTCCCCAAGGTTCCATCCTTGGGCCCCTTCTTTTTAGCATTTATTTACTTTCCCTTGGCTCCATTATCAGAAAACATAAGGTGTCATTTCATTTTTATGCAGATGATTGTCAGATCTACTTACCACTCAAGCGTAAAGACCCTAACTCTTTTAGACCTTTGTTAGAATGTCTTAAAGATATCAGAGCGTGGCTGGCTCTGAACTTCTTGGATTGTAATGATAAGAAAACAGAGGTCATTATAATTGGGCCAAGTGGCCCAGGTCTTCCTCCATCTGACCTGGGTCCGCTTACATCCTGTGTAAAAACAGTTGTGACCAATCTTGGGGTAAAAATCGATACAGCTTTTAAAATGGACAAACAGATAAATGCAGTGGTGAGAAATGGCTTTTTTCAGCTGAGACAGCTTTCCAAAATTAAGTCTCTTATATCTTTTCGAGACTTAGAGAGGGTTTTACATGCTTTTGTGCCCACCCGTCTTGATTATTGTAATGCACTTTATGTTGGTATTGACCAGGCTTCACTGCCGCGCTTACAAATGGTCCAAAATGCTGCTGCTCGTCTATTGACAGGGACACGTGAATGCGAGCACATCACCCCTGTTCTTGCTTCTCTACACTGGCTGCCTGTCTATTTTAGAATTTATTTTAAAATTTTATTGTTTGCTTTTAAAGTCTTAAGTGGCGTGGCCCCCACATACCTAACAGACCTCTTACACACATACACCCCACAAAGGTCCCTCAGGTCGGCTGACCAGCTACTTCTTACTGTCCCCAAGTCGAGACTGAAACACCGAGGTGACCGAGCTTTTTCTGTGGTGGCGCCTAAACTATGGAATGGGTTGCCTCTCTGTTAGGATGGCCCCAACACTAGAGGTCTTTAAATCTCGATTAAAAACACACCTTTTCTCTGAGGCATTTCAAAATAATAGTCTCTAGTCAGTATTGAGTCATTTTGGGAACTGTTTTTTTTTTTTTTTTTTTTTTTTTTAAGTACTCCTTTTATGGTTTATCCTTTTAAATTATTATTATTATTTTATGTGTTTTTTTTGTGCTGTATTGTATTGCTGTCTTTTATCTGGAAAGTGCTTTGTTCAACTTTGTTGTCTTTTAAAGTGCTCTATAAATAAAGTTGGATTGGATTGGATATATATATTTTATGTATATAGTGCTTATGTATATGTGTATAGTTTTTCTATTCTATTTTAGTTCACTTGTTTTTACTCATCCTTTTCATTTTTCTCTGTACTGAGCTGCTGTAATGCGCAAATTTCCCCATCGTGGGATCATTAAAGTTTTATCTTATCTCTTATCTTATCATATATTATATTAAAGTCACCCAGCAAAATAACAGTGGAGGACATGGAACAAAGCGAGTCAGTAAACTCAGAAAATTCTCTTTAAAAAACCCTTATTTAACTTGGGTGGGTGATAGACTGTAGTCAGTATAGTGGGAGTAGGCCCATTGATTTCCAAGTCTAGGGACTCAAATGAGCCATCTTGAGCCATAGCTTTTGAGAATACTTTCCACTTCACATTGTAGAGACAGTAGAATAGAATTAAAATAAGTCCACTGAAAGCAGCAGCAGCCAGTAGTGCCAGCTTTAACCCAACCAAAGTCTCAGGATTTACCTTTTGCTTTTTATCATATTAATTTTTTCTTCTTCTTCTTGTGCCCCTTTGTCCCTCCAGAACTCCCACAGGAAAGTGTCAGTGAGGGGGAGCAGGTTCTCTCGGAGCAGCAGCTCTGTAACCAGGAGAGGAACTCCAGTCTGGACCAGGAGAAAACAGAACCTTCACAGAAAAAAAAGGAACAGGGAGAACTCTGCAGCAGTCAGGAGGGAGAGCAACTTGAGCTGGAGGAGGAGGCTGATACCTTGATTGTGACTAATGCTGATGAAAGTGACTACAGTGAACCAGATCTAGACAGAGACCAGCCTCTCTCTTGTAGTTCTGACTCCAGAGAAACAGAAGTTTTTAATAATCCTGTCCAGAAACAGAAAGAGCTCAACCATCAGCCCAAGGTGCTGGATATCACTTTGATGCCTGAGACAAACCTGCAGAGAACAGGTGAGTGTCACTCTGATGGTCTGAATTAACTAACACATGAATATCATTCAGAGGATCCAAATCAGAGTTCTGTTGCATTTGTTGAAGGCTCAGATAAAATTTATAGTAGAGCTGCAGTTATTTTTTTATTTATTATTTATTTATTATTTTTTGTACTTCAAATTTCCTGCTGTTCACGGACTTCTAGCAGCAAGTACCATAATAACCTTATGTTGGGTGTGAAGCGCAATTTCTCAGTTTTCAGAAACCGTTTCAATTTTTCCAGTAGGACAAATGGTCACATAATTACAGCGGTGATACAGTCGGTGTTAACCAGCTGTTCACCGCCAGTAAGGGCAGGTAGCAGGTGCTTCAGCGACGTGTTAGAACAGGCTCCTGGCCCATGGGCCACTTCTTTTATTCTTTATTTATTCAAAATAACTAACAATATTATGCCTAATAAAAAATTTTCAGGCCAAGATTAACAGTTATGGTATTTTTCTATAAGGATGTCAGGATGTCACATCCATCTAGTGGCAGATGGATGTGTAACATTTAGGACATATAATATTTACCAGCACTGGGCATCAATTAAAATCTTAACAATTAGATTAAATGACTAATATGTATGGTACCAACTAGTGACAATGGCAATGATTAGTTGACTAGTCACGTACATCCCTAAATTCAACAGGGTTGTCCTTGGCCACAGATTCAGTTCATAACTTTTATAGCAGAGCTAGTGCTCCTCCAAATCAAGAGGAACCAGCTGAAATGGGTCAGGATGCCTCCTGGAGACTCGCCTCTTTTTGGACATGTCCAATTTGGAGGAGATCTCAAAACAGTTGCGGGACAAGCTGTAGGCTTGATGTCTCTAAACTGGCTTGGGAATCCTCCTGATCCCCCTCCAAGTTGGAGGTGGCTGGGGAGAGGAAGGTGTGTTTAGACTGGTGCCCTGGTTTCTTTAAACATTTTAAGTTTTCCCCTGTCTTGTACCCTGTATACATCAGATTTCCAGCATCCATCCATTATCTTCTTCTAATCAGACATGTTTAAGACCCAAACAGTGAATGGTGGGAGCAAGCTAAGCAGGATTTTCAAGACATTCGCCCCAGCAACACTTCCCAATTACTCCTTGGGGATCCTAAGCTATTCCCAGACCACATTAGGTGTGTAATCGCTCTGTGGCTTGCCCCAGGGTCTCCTCCTAGTTGGGCTTTCCCAGAAAAGCCTTCAAAGGGAGACACCCAGGCAGTCTAACTAGATGCCTAATCCACCTCAACTTCACCTCAAACTTCTTTCTGTAGTACTCCAAGCTCCCTCGTGATGTTTGAGCACCACACCATATTTCTAAACCTGAGTCCAGACATCTTACAGAGGAAAGTCCTTCACAGCCTTCCTCTTTCAGGCATTATTCAGGTCTCATGAGCATTGGTGTGGGTTGGAATATAGACAGACCGGCAAATCAAACGGTCCGCTGGCCCACCTCATGCTCCACCTTCCAATCACTTATGAATAAGAGCCCAAGATACTCAAACTGCCTTGATTAGACATGGAAATTTGGCACTAGGTAGCCTCACCCAGAAGTGTCAGTATTGGTCCCTGTCCTGGAGCCAGCCTTGGGAGGGTACGCAGGGATGCATCTGGCAGACAGGCCTGGATTCATTGTTCTTGGCTGAGCAAGGCCCAAAGAAATAAAATAGGTGGAGACAGCATTTCAGGTCTCTAGCAGTTACCATAAAATATAAAAACTTCATCATGTTTCTGTGATTACATTAGTGGCCTCTTTCTTCTGTTCTTCCAGACCTCCCACAACAACATGTCTGCAACGAAAAGGAGGGTCTCACTGAGCAGCAGCTTTGTAACCAGGAGAGGAGTTTGAGTCTGGAGCAGGAGAAACCAGAACCGCCACAGATTACAGAGATGCAGGAGGAACTCCACAGCAGTCGAGAGGGCGCGCAGTCTGCACTGACAGAGGAGGCGGATGCTTCTATAATGACTCCTACTCACAACAAAAGCGACCACAGTGAACCAGAACCAGAAAGTGAACAGCTCCTCTCTCACACCTCTGCTGTAACTGAGACTCCAGATCAGGAAGGAAGCAAGAATGTATATTCGGGATCAACTAGAAATTCAAAGTCAACACCTAAGGAGAGTCTTCACAGCAACAATGCAGAAGAATCTTCTACATCAGAGAGTCAGTGTAGCACTGACACAGGTGAAAAGTCCTTACAATGCAATGTTTGTGGAAAGTCCTTTAAGAAAAAGTCCCAAATAAAAGATCATTACAGAATCCACACAGGTGAGAAGCCACACTCTTGTGAAACATGTGAAAAACGTTTTGCTCAAAGGAGCTCTTTGTTGCGCCACATGACTATCCACACAGGAGAGAAGTTGTATTCTTGCCACATATGTGGAAAAACCTTTAGGCAACGTGGTAATTTGGGGATACACCTGAGAATCCACACCGGTGAGAGGCCATATTCCTGCATAACATGTGGAAAAACTTTCAGTCAAAGTAGTCATTTGTTGAGCCACATACGAAGCCACAGAGGAGAGAAGCCGTATCTTTGTGAGACGTGTGGGGAAAGTTTTTCTGAATCGTCATCACTTAAACTGCACAAAGCAATCCACACAGGAGAGAGACCTCATTCTTGCCAAGTTTGTGGGAAAACTTTCATTAAACACAGTAATTTGCTGCGTCACATGAGAACACACACAGGAGAGAAGCCTTACGTTTGTGAGACCTGCGGGGAAAGATTCACTCTGTCAACGTCACTTAAAATCCACAAAACAATCCACACAGGAGAGAAGCCATATCACTGTAAAACATGCGGGAAGATGTTCCGCCAAAGGCATCATTTGTTGTTCCACACGAGAATCCACAAACTTCAGAAGTCATCGTGCTGAAAGTTTTGTAGAGAAAGCCATGTCTGTGAAGCCAAGATCTAAAAACATCTAAGAGTTCATACAGGTTCAGTGTAGAGCTTCCAGATTCAAACAGCTTCAGACTGTTACCCCTTTAAAGGCCAGTATTTTTTACATAGTGCCTCCATTTCAAGGAGGAAGGGAACACAGTGGTGTGGTGGTTAGCAGTCACAGCAAGAAGGTAAGAAGGTCCTGGGTTCAAATCCACCATCTGGCCATGACCTTTCTGTGTGGACTTCTCATGTTTGCCCCATGTCTGTGTGGGTTCTCTCGGGGTACTCCAACTTCCCACTTCTAGTTAGGTTAACTGGTGATTCTGAATTACCTATAGGTGTGAGTGTGAGTGCAAATGACTTCCTCACTCTGGGACTGAAGGAAGGGCTCAGCCAGTCTTGGGAGGAAACTCATTTCCACCACTTGTATCTGTGATCTCGTTCTTTTGGTCATAAGAAATGAGTTTCTATATTCTGGTTCCTGGTTTGGGGAGATTTCTTGAGACTCTTTTCTAAATGTTCTAATAACACTATAATCGTCCTCTGAAGGTCCAGCATGTTTTATACAACAGCTTCTGTGACATCTTATTACAACACTGTAAATGTATGAAGATCCATGTAAATATTTTTTAAAAAGTGGAGAAGCAGCTCGTCAGCTGGTCTCATTCAGGAAGCAGTGTTTTTGAGTTTGCTTTTTTGTTTGTTTTACTGTTTGGGTTATAAAGGTGACACAAACAAACTGTAGATGTTGGACATTGTTATAAAAAGTTCTTTATGAATAAAGTTTTTCTCAGAAGTTTGATATCTGTTCATCTCAGCCAATCAAAGAGTTTTGTTCTGATCTTTACTCCATTTCTCTTTGTCATCAGTCCAATGACACCAGAATTGGTGTGTAGCTCCCTCTAGTGGATGTTGTGGAGTGTTCTAACCTTCTGATGGTTTTTGTAGAGTTTTGCTTTTTCCTGTCTCTGGGCTGCAGAGCACAGTAGTACACAGCAGTGTCTGTCACTGCAGCAGAGGAGATCTGAAGATCCTTTCCTGAAGTTCAGCTCCTCTCTGAATCTCTCCTCCTCTCTCATCTGGATTTTCACTTCTATGCTACACGCCCTGCACAGATTAATTGCTTATGAAAGCAGCTCTCTTTTTACCTTCTAAATCACTGTGGTATCCTGTGCTGAACACACATCCTGGGGAGCAGGTTATTGTTAGTTTCAGTTTAAAATCAGCTGTGAGTACTATGTTTTCATGATGTTTAAGGACATTATATATTCTCTGCTGGGTGAATACATCTTACATGCTTTACTAAAACCACTGAAGAAAGCACTGCACTTTGGTGATGCAGAAATGTTTGTAGACTTGATTTTAATCTGCTGCTGAGTCTTTTACTCAGCTACTCAAACACAGAGCACACAGTAAGAATCCCGCTTCAATCAGTCCCATTATTTCACTTTGATCTATGACAAACTGAAGCAGCTTCTTTGTGCCCTTTATCAGACTGTGACATTTGAAGGTTACTGTCCCTGGTCGGTGGATCCATTTTAAAGTTTCAGAAACCTAATATGATCACACGTAGTGTTTCTGATGTCTCCTTAGAAATAAATCACAGCACTAAGAACGCACTCAGTGATAAAGTAATGAAAATGTTCATTTCTGCTTTAGTGCTAAAATAAATGATTTTCTGCAGTGTTCATCTCTTCACCACGCTGGGCGGGCAGTCAGCTTTCGACTTTGTGAACGTGGTAACTCGATAAAAATGTCACTTAGGATTTTACCATAGATGCATCTACTAAAAATAAAAGTCTGACGAGTTCAAATCTCGGCAACCTTGAACTCGAGGTCAGGTTTTCTGTAAATTTTGTGAACACAATGGCTCAAGAAATAAGTCACATAGGATATTCTTTTTAAACATGCCAAAGATGTATTTACTCAGCTGTACTGATGGTTGAGCTGCATCTACTGCCAGACACTTTGGAACGGCAGCCTTGATGCATTTTTTTTCTTTTTTTATTTTGCAGGTTTCTCAGTAGTGAAGTGTAATCTGCAGCTGTACAGCACCATTTTTCAATTCTTGACAAAATAACTGTCAAAGCTTTTTCCAGACTGGATTAATTGAATTTTCATAATGATTAAAAAAAAAAAAACCCAACACTATCACAGTGCCATGACAGAATTTTCAGGCCAAGACACAGTTTGATAATACAAGCCTTTTATGTGAACATGGCCTGGAATGTCCTGTCAGTATTGCTGCAGTTTTTAGTCAGAGTGATGATGAGGTTCAAAGGAGGGACTCATGCAGCTCAGCTTTAAGGGTTTGACAAATATCAGACACTGAAGGGTCATGACTGTGTGGTCATGTGTGCTGTCATGACAATGCAGGTAAGATGTTTTGGTTTTTTTTCACATTGGTAAGCATTTGTGGCTGCGAAACGTAACATCTGGGTTTACGTGAGTATGAAGATTACTTTGTTTTGACAATAAAAAAAGTTATGAGTGCAGGGGTCTGAAGTTCACCCAGCAGGGTCACCGATTAAAATAACTGGAATGACATGTTTTTATGCTCCTGCGTACACTCATGTTTGTTACAATCAGCAATATGGTGAAATGAAGCAGAGTGAGTATATCATATCCATTTTATTTAGCTAAAAATAAAAGTCATTACGTTAGAGGAGCTGATGCAGTCAGCAGGTTTACATGCTGTAGATTTAAAACTGAAAGGTTAAATTCCCTCTGGTTCAGTTTCATGTGATTCTTCAAAACTGGAAGGAAATGACCCTGCTAAACTGTCAGATTTAGGCCTTAAAGTATCTATCTATCCCACCCATCCATTTGCTTCCGCTCATCTTGTTCAGGTTCGCGGGGGAGTTGGAGCCTATCCCAGCTATCATAGGGCAAGAGGCAGGTTACACCCTGAACAGGTCGCCAGCTTGTCGCAGAGCTAACACAGAGAGACAAACAACCTTTCACACTCTCATTCACACCTATGGGCAATTTAGTGTAGCCAATTAACCTAACCCCAGTAAGTGCATGTCTTTGGACTGTGGGAAGAAACCAGAGTACCCGGAGGAAACCCACGCAAGCACGGGGAGCACATGTAAACTCCACACAGAGAGAGGGAGAGGCCTGGGCCAAGGTGGAATCGAACCCAGACCTTCCAGATGTTAACTGTGAGGCAGCAGCGCCACCGTGCTGCCGTATCTATCTATCTAAATGTCACAGTGACAGGTCTGCTCATGGATGTCCAGATACTTTTTTATATAATTATATATATTATATTTATATTACTCTATATAAACATTTAGATATCTATCTATCTAAAGTGAACGGTTAGGGTCACAGAGTCTGTTACCATGGTAACCGAGACCGGGACGATAAATGTACAAACCGGAAAGAAAACTTAACTATGCTTCTCTGCCGGAATTTCACCGTGTGACACCAGGCGGAAGTAAACAAAGATGCTAATAGCGTTAGCTGTAAAGGTGTGCGAGTGAGCAGGAAGTGGGTTGTGTTGCGGTGTGTGAGCTGAATCTCTGAACTGTTGGAGTAACAATGCCTTCAGTTCAGTATCTGAGAGAGTTTATCAACGAGCGACTAACTGCTGCTGCAGCAGAAATATTCTCAGAGTTTGAAAAAACGATCGTCCAGTACGAGGAAGAGATCGACCGTCAGCGCAGACTGCTGCATATCGCCTGGAAACCCGAAATAAAGCTGCGCAGGACAGGTGAGGCTCACATGAATGGGACTCGTGGAGGATCTGAATCACAGCTGTGCGGTCAGGCCAGCAGCCGCTTAAATTTTTTTGCGCTTCTACCCAACGGTTTATGGTAGTGGAAATGTCCTGCCAAAAAATGATTTTTATATGTAAATCACTGTGATGTATCACAATTAGATTTTTTATATTGTACATTTTAGGACAAATTTAGTGTGTGTGTGTGCGCCCAAGCCTTGAAGGGGCCCTAAGCAAAATTTGATTTGGGGACCCAGTTGTCCCCTGATCCTAACCATTATTAATGCTGGAGGGTTAAAGTTGATTATTAATTTTTTAGGATGCATTGCTGTTACAGCCTCATGTACATAAGCCCACTGAAAAACAATGTACTTTCAATTCAACTTTATTTATATAGCACCAACTCACAATAAACAGTCCCATCAAGGCACTTCATATTGTAGTGTTGTAGTACTCGAGATCGGTCTTGGTCTCGAGACCGCTTTTTGATGGTCTTGGTCTTGTCATGGACTCGGACATTGCAGACTCGGGATTTTATTTCAAGACTAGTCAAGACCACAGCTGTGGAAATATCACTAAATTGCCAGAATATTGTCCAATTTATTTGTTAACATCCTTGCATTTATTGGCTGCAAAACATACTAATTCAAATCCAACAAAGATTGCGCTCCTCTGCCTCTCAAAGGAGCGCACCTCGCAGACTCCGCCCCGGCTAGGTTGCTGCTATTATCGCCGCTTGCACCTGTATCATTTCACTGCAGTTTGCAGTGCATCTACCACAGAGCACGGACAGTTTCATTCACAATGTGCACATTTGATCTCACTATGGTCATGTGTGCGCTTGATTTCGTGGGCTACAGAAATTAAAATGACAACCTGTATGAACGCAAGAAGTAAGAGGGAAAATGAAGATCAAAGGAAAATTTCAGGCTTCCTATTCAACAAAAAAATCCCAGCATGGAAGGTAAATACCAACCTTCATGTATTTTGATACACAAACTGAAAATTTAATGCACGTTTTAGGGCTGCAACCACCCTTGGAGTAACTCAATTCTTTTATTAAAATTCCTCGACACAAATTTGTTGACACAAAGTGCGTACTTGTCTTGCTCGTAATCTGTCTGTGTTTACCTCTGTGCTGTACACAGATGCTGCAGTAGTTTGGTTTGGACCGTAAAGTGTGTTCGCAGCACAAGAAAGGGGAGCGTGTTCTCCCTCACTCATATGTAAAGGAGCAGTTCACGAAGCGCATTCTTAAGCGTTTCACCGGTTCATTTAAACCAGCACCAGTACTGGCACGAGCACCGGCACCTCAGCGGTGGAAAAGTAGCAACAGTGAGCTCAGGTGGAGCAAAAGGCGCTCTTGTTCCTGTAACCACCTTAAAACTGGGAAACAGCTGGAGGTCCTTCATCAACCACCTGATCAACAACATGAAGAACAGAGAACTTTGTAGCTGCTCCATCCACCCTGTTTGTTTCACACAGAGAAACATCTGCAGTACGGAAGTTAAAATATGCAGATGAACTGTTAAAATGAAAAATTATTTCTTATCCAATTACTTGATTAATTGGGTAATAAATACAATATTTGATTACTAAAATAATCAATAGTTGCAGCCCTACTTGTATTCAGAAAGCCATAATCAAACATTAGTTTTCAGCACCAGTGGAGCTATGAAAGGCCTTCAAGAATAAAAACTACAGTTCTCAGCAAGATGTCACTTTCTGTTGTTGCATTAAAAACGTGATAGTTTATGCTCACAACATGGTGGCTGATATTCAAATGTAGGAAATGCTCTGAGCAGCTGATTATTAAAAAATCTGGATTATATTTTTGTTGTGTATGCTTTTTATGTGATTTCTGCAAACCCATTAGTGGAAGGAAACGGGTGGTTTCCAGTAACCACACAGTGGTTCCCCTCCCCACAGTGTTTTGTTATACTGTCATGTGACACATAACATATTTTACTTAGGAAAAAAAGGAATTTGTTATAAACATTTAAAGCAAATTTAAATTTGTACAGCTTGTTTATTTGAGAAAAAAAGTTTACATTTGTACTTGAGTGATGATTTTGTACACTTCATTTACGAAAAACAAAATTCAGACATCAGTATATGGGGAAAATTGCTTTGTTAATGTATTGTTTCAGAACAATGACTTTTATTTTGAAAAAGTATTTTTTACTTACCTATAAATTTTGCCCGATTCTATCTTGGGTTTTAACTAATTAATGATCCAAAGGAAAAAAAAATCTCAAACCAGTTCAACTTCATGAAAATTCTTCATAATTATTAAAAAGTATCGGTATCAGTATCGGTGATAATGGCCCTGTATTTACTTGGCATTGAATCAATACCAAATCTTGAAGTATCGTACACCACTACACTGAGCAGCACATACACAAGGAGTGATTGACAGTGATTGACCTTCATTCTGGCTCTTATAGGTTGGTTTTGACTAGGAGGGGTTCAGTGAGGAGGTGGAGGAGCTTGATTTTTTTCCACAGATTATCTGTCTCATACTGTCCTGACACGGTGACAGTTTTAAAAATATGTAAAAAAAAAAAAACAGATTTATAAAGTTACATACTGCAGCTTTAATCCTTATAAGAGAGACACTTGTGGCTTTAGTTCTTACTGTCGATGATTGTTTTGTTTTTTACAAAGATTGTTGTTGGTTTTAAAAACAACATATCTTTATGTGTTGTTTATGAAAGACAGAGAACAGTTAAGACTATTGTGATGAACTATGAATAATTGTTTTACATTCTGTGATAAATGATGGAAAATGATAAATGATGGCGTATTTGCACATCTTCATACAACCATTTTACCCATAATTAATTTTATTATTTATCTTGCAATCCATACTTTTAAAATTGTACTGGTTTTATTGTGTAAATATCCATATGCTTATGTACATATGTTTGCTTCTTCTTAAATATCCATATGCTTATGTAAATACTTTGCTTATTTTTATTTTTTTATCTTTTGGAGAGTGTCAAACTAAATTTCGTTGTATGCAAGTATAATGACAATGAAGGTTCTTCTATCTTCTATCTATCTAAGTCACCCAAGAGTAATAAATAAAGATGGTTACATTTATTTCAGCTCTGAGATTTTAATATCTCAGTGATTTTATGGGAATGTGGATCTTTCAGATCAATTTGAGAAGTGATTTTGATCATGTTTCACATTTTATTGTGTTATATAGCATCAGGCACTGGTCTTGGTCTTGTCTCAGTCTCGGGTTAGGTGGTCTTGACTACAACACTGTTATATTGTAAGGTAAAGACCTACAATAATACAAAAACCCAACAGTCATCCTAAAGTCATCCTGGTTCAGGGTCACCTGATCCAGCCCTAACTATAAGCTTGATCATAAAGGAAAGTTTTAAGCCTAATCTTAAAAATAGAGAGGGTGTCTGTCTCCTGAATCCAAGTTGGGAGCTGGTTCCACAGAAGAGGCGCCTGAAAGCTGAAGGCTCTGCCTCCCATTCTACTCTTAAGTATCCTAGGAACCACAAGGAAGCCAGCAGTCTGAGAGAGAAGTGCTCTGTTGGGGTGATATGGTACTATGAGGTCTTTGAGATAAGATGGTGCCTGATTATTCAAGACCTTGTATGTGAGGAGAAGGATTTTAAATTCTATTCTAGATTTAACAGGGAGCCAATGAAGAGAAGCCAATATGGGAGAAATCTGCTCTCTCTTTCTAGTCCCTGTCAGTACTCTAGCTGCAGCATTTTGGATCAGCTGAAGGCTTTTCAGGGAGCTTTTAGGACAGCCTGATAATAATGAATTACAATTGTTAGACAGTGTTTTTTGCTTGTGAACGAATGAGTCATAAACACTTTAGTTCTCATGCAAAAGATTCTATATATTGAAGAATCAGAAAATTATCACATGTACATGTGTGCAAATCATGGGGGAGAGACAGGCATCTCAGCAGTTGCCTAGAAGAGCACTGCTCTAAACTAACCATAACAATTTATACTGCTGGCACCTGGGTGGCTTAGTGGTGAAGCCGGCGACTACATACACATGCCGTGTTGCGGTGCGGCCGGCACGGGTTTGTGTCCCGGCCCGTTGCCAATTTGCCCGCATGTCTTCCCCTGTATCTTTCCCCCATTTCCTGTCTCTCTCCACTGTCACAAAACAGCCGCTGTGGCCAAAAATGCAAAAAAAAATAAATAAATTAAGAAAAAATAAATTTATACTGCCTTTATCTGAAGAGATTCTGGTGCTATGAGACAGCCTTGGTCCTCAGTCTGGTCCAAGCTGGTTTTTCCTGACCCAGATTTCTCTCATCAGCGGTGGAGTCAGCACATCTTCTTCCTGAAGTTTTCATTTTGTCATAAAGAGCAATCTTGTCCAGATTAATAACAGAACATGGTGATGTTGGTGATGTTTTAATTGTATGTACAGTGGCTGAACCTCAAGATAAGATACACTGAGACAGAGAAGTTAGTCAGCACTTTCTATCTGTTGCTCTCTGTCTAATGTATTATTTAATTGTTTATTATTTGGTTGATCCACTGTTTATTAATTAACTTGCTGGAGTTTAATCTTAAACATTTGTCCTTTTATTCAGTGAGTTAAAAAATAATCCCTAACACAATAATCCAGCCTAGAAGTAATAAATACATGAATTAGCTTTTCAACATCACAATGAGACAACATCACACACAAATACAAAAAAGCAGTCCTACATATTTATTTAATGCAATGAAGGAGTAAGATATGCAAAACATTCCTGCAGTTTAACCTATTTGGCTTCATGGATAGATAAAGCTGGATATCATCTGTATAACAATGAAAATGTATGCTATGGCTTCTAATAATCCTTCGAAGGGTGGCTGGCCTCTCCCTTAGAGATAAGGTGAGGAGTGCGGCCATCCGGGAGGGGCTCAGAGTAGAGCCGCTGCTCCTCCACATCGAAAGGAGCCAGTTGAGGTGGCTCGGGCATCTGATTAGGATGCCTCCTGGCCGCCTCCTGGGTGAGGTGTTCCGGGCATGTCCCACCGGGAAGAGGCCCCGTGGTAGACCCAGGACACGCTGGAGAGATTATGTATCTCGGCTGGCCTGGGAACGCCTTGGGGTCCCTCCGGATGAGCTGGAGGAGGTGGCTGGGGAGAGGGAAGCTTGGGCTTCTCTGCTTAGGCTTCTGCCCCCGCGACCCGGCCCCGGATAAGCGGAAGAAAATGGATGGATGGATGGATGGCTTCTAATAAAACTACCTAAGGAAAGCAGGCATAATGTAAATAGTTTTGGACCTAGTACAGAAATATGTGTAACTCCATAATTAACCTTAGGTTTTTGGTTGATTGATAAGCTGGAATTGAAGATTGCTGCTACTCCTCCTCCTTGACCCGTCCTTCGAGCATTCTGACAGTGACTTGGGGGTGTTTAAACTAACATATTCATCCTGCTGTAACCAGGTTTCTGTAAGGGAGAATAAATGCATATGTTGATCAATTAATAAATCATTTACTAACAGGGACTTGGAAGAGATAGACCTAATGTTTAATAATCCACATTTAACTGTTGTACTTTTTGGTGCAGTTGAGGATGCTATGTTGTTCTTTTTATTGTGTATTTTTATGCTTAAATAGTTTTCTGCTAATTTTTGGTTTGTTTTTTTGGTGGTCTAGGGGCAGGCACCATCTCTATGGAGATGGTGTTTTGGGGGATTTTGGCCAGATTTCTAGGTATGAGAGCTGCTGCATCCAAAGTGTCAATGATGCAGTCTCTCTTAACAAGACCAGGTTTTCCCCAAAAACTTTCCCAATTATCTATAAAGCCCACATAATTTTTTGGACACCAGTCAGACAGCTAGCAATTCAAGGAGAACAGGTGGCTAAACATGTCGCTCCTGGTTAATTGGGGAGGGGTCCAGAGAAAACTGCAGATTTCAGTGTTGATTTTGCAAAGTTACACACTGATTTAATATTAACTTTAGTGACCTCTGATTGACGTAACTGGGTGTCATTACTACTGATGTGAATTATTATTTTCTGTATCCTTAGCCAGTGTTTGGTGCAATGGCATACCATAGAGCTCCACTGATATTCACTCTTCAGTGTAGTAATCAGCTTCTCACTCTGAAATGACAGAGCATCCAGCTGCCAGAGCCTTTGCACATGTCTAGATCGTTCTTCCACTGGAGAGTGGATGTCATCAAAAACTGTGATGAGGAGTGATATCCGTTAGTAGACCTAATTGGACCCTGAATTGTCCACCCTAATTTAGTGTTGACTGCTGCTGATTCACCAGGTGAGCCTTAAATACACTGGCTCAATTTGAGTAATCAGGTAGCGGTAGTCAGAACCAATCAACAGGAGTAGGTGGGCTCGGTTAAGTGACAGAAGCAGCAAAACTCCTAAGATGCAGTTATTCTGGAGAGCTGTGGCAGACTGAGTATGCTCTGCCAGACCCAGCTCATTGACAGTGAATGCTCCTTTAATGTTGAATTTGGTATGGGGCTGGCTATCCAGGGGATTGGTGATACGACTGTGCCATGGAAGACCTCTCCATTCCACAGAAATCGCCAGTATAAAGCTAGGGGTGTGTGATATTGACACAAAATAATTTCTCAATATTTTCTGTAATTTTTTCGATAACAATAATAAACAATATTTTGCATTATTTAAAAAGTGTTCAAAGTGCAAGCTGGTAAAATATAAGACTTAAATCAGTGTTTTTGACATGTTGATTTATTTTTCTGTATTTTATTTAAAATTTATTTAACCAGGAAACACATTGAGATTAAAATCTTTTTCAAGAGTGTACTGGGCATGACAAATGTAAATAGAAAAACTTAAGCGAGTATTTCAAAAGAAATTGCTCAATACGGAAGACTTGACAGAATGGAAAAAAAAGAGAAACTACACACCTTTATCTGATCAGAAACCCACTTTTTATCACTATCGATCTAATAAAGCCTGTTTTAGAGTTCTGTGTCCATCCTATGCACATAACTGAAAATCCTCTTTGAACCTAACCTGACATGAACCTCGAGAAATGTAACTACACATCCACAAAGACTGTGATCACAGTTACATACCTAAGCCCCATCCCTCAATTAACAAGCGGGAGCAGCATTTAGCGGTTAGCATTAGCTTGCTAATTAGCATTTGACCCCTTCCCTTGGGGGGCTAGAACCCTGCTATTACTGAATGGCTGCTGGTCAGTGTGATCACCGTGGGGCATCAGTGAATGTGCACTTGAGCTGAATTTATTCCCAGTGTTGCACACTACTTTCTGATATGTCTTCTAGACAGTAGTGCCTTTATGCCTTGATGTGCGTGGCTCTTGGTTCTTGGTTCCGGCATGATGGCATTATGTACACAGCAGATGGTGGAGAGTTTTGCTAGTCACTATGCTAACATACCTGCTAGAATTTTCTTGTTCCGCTGTGTGAATTAATCCAATGTTCAACATTTGTTCCGCATGACTTTTCTCCCAGGTTGTTTGCACCCCACCTATCGTGACCCTGCACACCACAAATGAGGCATGCCTCACAGTTTGAGAAACACTGGGTTAAAGAAACAATGTATTTCACTGCTTTTCATTTTCATTTCTGCTTCTGTCCCTCCAGACATCCCACAGCAACATGTCTGTAAGGAGGAGGTGGTTCTCACTGGGCAGCAGCTCTTTAACCGGGAGAGGAGCTCCAATCTGGTCCAGGAGGAACCAGAACCTCCACAGATTACAGAGGAACCCTGCAGTCAGGAGGGAGAACAGCTTGACTTGAAGGAGGAGACTGATACCTTTTTTAAGGTGATTGTTACTTATGAGGAAAGTGATCACAGTGAAGCAGAACCAGACAGTGAGCAGCTCCCCTCTCACAGCTCTCCTGTAGCTGAGAGCCAAGATCAAGAAGGAACCAAGAACTTAGATTTAGGAGCAACTGGAAATAGAAACAGAAGCGACAGCAACAATGCAGAAGACTCTCCCATGTCAGTAGATCAGCTTAACACTGATACAGGTAAAAAATCCTCAAAATGTGATGGTTTTCCTAAAGGAAAAAGAAGAAAGGTCTTGAAGAAAATGTCTCAAGCAGAACAAAAAAGTGAACAGCTCCCCTCTCACAGCTCTCCTGTAGCTGAGAGCCAAGATCAAGAAGGAACCAAGAAAGTAGATTCAGGATCAAATGGAAATAGAAACAGAAGCGACACCAACGATGCAGAAGACTCTCCCATGTCAGTAGATCAGCTTAACACTGATACAGGTAAAAAATCCTCAAAATGTGATGGTTTTTCTAAAGGAAAAAGAAGAAAGACTTTTAAGAAAAAGTCTCAAATGAGGATGCATCACAGAATCCCAGCAGGTGAGAAGCTGCATACTTGCAAATCATGCACAAAAAGTTTTACTATAAGGAGCAATTTGTTGCGCCACATGAGAACTCACACAGGAGAAAAGTTGCATTCTTGCCAAACATGTGGAAAAGCTTTTATTCAAAACAGTGATTTGGTTATTCACATGAGGATCCACACTGGTGAGAGGCCATATTCTTGTAAAACATGTGGAAAATCTTTCAGCCAAAGTGGTCATTTGATGGCCCATGTGAGAATCCATACTGGTGAGAGGCCATTTTCTTGCAGAACGTGTGGAAAATCTTTCAGTCAAGGTAGTAATTTGTGGAGCCATATGCGAAGCCACACAAGAGAGAAACTTCATGTTTGTGAGACCTGTGGGACCAGATGTTCCGACCAGTATTCACTTAAACTGCACAACGCAATCCACACAGGAAAGAGACCTCATTCTTGCCAGACGTGTGGGAAGACTTTCGTCACGCGCAGTAATTTGCTGCGCCACATGAGAACGCACACAGGAGAGAAACCTTATGTTTGCGAGACCTGCGGGGAAAGATTCACTCTGTCAACGTCACTTAAAAGCCACAAAACAATCCACACAGGAGAAAAGCCATATCTCTGTAAAACATGCGGGAAAATGTTCCGCCAAAATCATCATTTGGTGTTCCACATGAAAACCCACAAACCTTAGAAGTCATAGTGCTGAAAATTTTGTTGAGAAAGCCATATCTGTTAAGCCAAGATCTAAAAACATCTAAGAGTTCATACAGGTTCAGTGTAGTGCTTCCAGATTCAAGCAGCGTTATACTGCCCCAACAGCTATTCTGACTTTAGATTGTTCTAATAATATCTGCCTTCATTCTGTGGTGAAGCGTTCAGATTCTCCTATGAAAACATAGCAAATCTTTGAGAACATTTTACTGTTTAGATTTATTTTTTCTTTTGGAAAGTCCCTTAACAACTGACTTCCTCACCCTGGGACCGAAGGAAGGGCTCAGCCAGTCTTCGGAGGAAGCTCATTTCCACCACTTGTATCTGTGATCTCGTTTTTGGTCATTAGAAACGAGTTTCTATATTCACTTTCCTGGTTTGGGGAGATTTCTTTGAGACTCTTTTCTAAATGTTCTAATAACACTATAATTGTCCTCTGAGGGTTCAGTATGTTTTCAGTGGTTTTCTACTACAGCTTCTGTAACATCTTATTACAACAATGTAAATGTATGAAGATCCATGTAAATATTTTTTTTTTTTAAAAAGTACAAGTGGAGAAGCAGCTTGCCAGCGGGTCTCATTCATCTGCAGTGTTCAGAAAGCAGCTTGAGCAAGGTCTTCTTCTTCTCCTCTTACAGAGTTACAAAGACTTCACCTCCATCACTTCGGTTTAGGTCTGCTTTATTGAACCCTGATAGGTACGAGATGATCCCTGACTGACTGAAATTTCTGTTGTTCTTTTTTACTGCATCTCAGTTATTTGTAGATTGTGAACTCTGGGACAACTGGAGACATTACTTAAAGAATTTTATTTGTTTAAACTGTTTGGGTTTTAGACTGTAGATATTCAACATTGTTATAAAAGCTTCTTTATGAACAAAGTTTCTTTTCTCAAAAGGTTGATATTGGTTCATCTCAGCCAGTCAGTTTTTTCCATTGCAGCAGTTGATGGTTTTGAAGCTGAAGTCCTGTTCACTTTTCTGTTTGAATGTTCATCCAGTGGCAGGGAGATGACACTCCCCACCCCATTTGTTCAATTCAACTCAATTTTATTTATATGGCACCAAATCACAACAGTCACCTCAAGGCACTTTGTATTGTAGGTAAAGACCCTACAATTATTACAGAGAAAACCCAACAGTCAAAATGACCCCCTATGAGCAGCACTGCTGCTGCCCAAAATATGTCACTTAAGTACTGTTCATGTAGTCAGTCCCGGAAGGCGTTGCACTCTATCACCGTCTCCCAAGTACAAACCCCCTGTACACAAAAATGTTTTTTGTTGCCTCAAATTGTTATTCCATATGTGGATGTTTCAAATGGGCAGGTGACCACCAGGGTTATTATAGTTAACAAAAAACGAATGAAATAATGTAAACTCCATCCATCCATCCATTCGCTTCCGCTTATCCTGTTCAGGGTCGCGGGGGGGGCTGGAGCCTATCCCAGCTGTCATAGGGCGAGAGGCAGGGTACACCCTGAACAGGTCGCCAGCCTGTCACAGGGCCAACACAGAAACACGAACAACCTTTCACACTCACTTTCACACTCTCATTCACACCTATGGGCAATTTAGATTAGCCAATTAACCTAACCCCAGTAAGTGCATGTCTTTGGAATGTGGGAGGAAACCGGAGTACCCGGAGGAAACCCACGCAAGCACGGGGAGAACATGCAAACTCCACACAGAGAGAGGGAAATAATGTAAACTGAAACTGAAAAAACATATTTGTTAAGTGAAGTAAATAAAAACTATAATTAAAAGGAAAAAATTATAACTAACTAAAACTGTATTGTGAGTTTACAAAACTAACTAAAACTAACTGAAATTTTAGATAAAATGACCTTTGTTTTTGTGTTTGTCATTTTATTTAAAAGCCTTGTAGATTGATATGAAATCATTTTTTCTGCTATTGGAGTTTAAACTGGGAGCGGCATAGGGCATCTGTGTGTGTGTGTGTGTGTGTGTGTGCGCGTGTGTGCGTGTGCATATGCATATGCATGCACTGCGCTGGTCTGAAAAGTAATGGCAGCGGTCTGCCAAGAAAGCGGCAGAGTTCCATATGGAGTTTCTTTGAGTACGATAGCACAGATAGAAGCAAGTGTCTTGTTGTGGATGATGAAAAATGTGCAGAACACTTCTCAGTCAGGAAAAAAGACACCAACATCAAAGTCCACCCGAGAAGTGCATACAAAGGCAGCTACAGAAACCGCTCTGATCCTATGAGGTAACCTGACGTGCACCTCTGGAGAAACATGACTACAGATTGGGTCCACGCTGCCTAAAACAATTATGATTAACCTGTTAAGTCCTTGTGCATTTCCGGCTACCTTTTGTTGTAGTGTTTGAATTTATCAGTCAGAGAATAAAAATCAGGAATAATGATCAAAGCATCAATATAAAGACTCACAAATGTCAGCAAATTCCTGGAGGGAGACTGTTGAAACTATCGGAATGGACGTGAGGGAATGAAGAAAGTGGAAAAAACAGGGACAAATATGTTTGGGACATAACACTTGACAACGTATATAAATTTACTTGCTTACCATTTAAAATGTCACTCTGGAATCCATGTGTATTAGGGCCACGGCCACACTGAGAAAAACATTTAATTCTGCATTTTGAGAATAAAGTCAAAAATGTGAGAAAAAAGTCAAAATACAATTTTGAGATTAAAGTCATCATTTCAAGTCAAACATCTGCCACAGCTGCTATACCCTCTACAAAATGCCTTGGGTAGATGAAACGACTTGATCAGCTGTGTCGTTGTATCTTGTGATTCTACATATCCCCTCCGTACTGCACGAAGGTGCAATCATCGATATCCTTGTATCTGACCATTGCCAGTTTGTGTGGCTTTTGCTTCTGACCAGATGCAACTCTCTTTAGTGTCCTCATACTTATCACTACATCGTGTTTATGTACTAAAAGAGAAATAATTTCCTTGTTACTAAAACTGATTCTAAAGTATAGTTTCACTAACTCATCTACACAAGAAATTCTGGAGGGTATAGCGGACATGGTGTGGCAGTTTGACTTGAAACTACAACTTTAATCTTCACATTTCAACTTTTTTCTCGAAAATTTGACTTTATTCTCAAAATGCACAATTTAATATTTTTTTCTCAATGTGGCCCTAATACTCTTTTGTTAAAATGTGTCTAACTTTAAAGCAGAAATAAACATATTCACAGCCTGATACAGAAACTGTTTTGGCTTCTATAGTTAATGTCTCTCTTCATAACAAGGGTTAGGGGTCATCCAGGTCATAGTAATCTCTGGGGCTTGAACAAAGGCAACTGGACTTTCTTTCATTTCTTTTCTTGAAGACACTTCACCTCTTATCCGAAAGACTTCTTCAGAAAAAGCCATTGACCGCTCTATATACTATCACGTTTACTCTGGAGAAGCGTCTTCATGCTTATGTAACCCAGTGTTAAAAACACATGCAAGAATGAATGAATATTAATAATATATTAATGATGTAGTCAAAGCTGCTGGCAGTTCCCAAATCCATGCTGATGCTGATGACATCATCCTATACTCAGCTGGACCTTCACTACATTCTGCTGCATCTACACTTCAACTCAGCCTCACCTCTGTAGAGTAGTCCTTTGACAACCTCCATCTCCGCCTTAACACCAGTAAGACCAAATGCATCATCTTTGGTTGAAAAACCGAGGCCTCCAATCCCCCAAGATTAGCTGTGCCAATGGCACAGCTTTGGAGTACGTTAAATCTTACAAATACCTAGGCATCTGGCTGGATTCATCTCTGTCCTTCACCACACACATCAACAATCTTCAGTCAAAAGTCAAAGCCAGATTAGATTTCCTCTTCTGCAATAAAGCCTCCTTCACTCATGCTGCCAAGCACACTCTTGTCAAGATGACAATACTCCCAATTCTGGACTATGGTGACATCATCTACAAAATGGCATTAAGCACTGCTCTCAGAAAACTGGACACTTCATCACTCAGCCATCTGCTTTTCCACTAATGCGCCTTTCCACACTCATCATTGTGACCTCTATAAACTGGTGGGCTGGCCCTTCCTTCATACCCGGTGGTTCCATCACTGGTTTCACTTCATCTATAAGACAATCCTGGGCAAGACACCACCTTATCTGTCATCTCTTTTTCATGTAGTCCATAATAAATATCGCACAAGGTCAAGTGAATACTTCAAGCTCACCATTCCCAATACCTCTACTGTTTTTGGCTGCAACTCCTTTCGCTTTGCAGCAGCAAATGACTGGAACACTTTACAAAGCTCCCTCAAAGTTGCAGATTTTTGACTACTTTCAACCATAAAATTCAACAGATTATAGTTGACTATTGCTCATGCTGATCACCCCAGGTCACACTAATATACATACCCACATACACTTTCTCCTACAGTGGCTTGCAAAAGTATTCATACCCCTTGAACTTTTCCATATTTTGTCACATTACAACCACAAACATAAATATATTTCACTGGAATTTAATGTGAAAGACCAACACAAAGTGGTATACAATTGTGAAGTGTAATGAAAATTAGACATGATTCAAAACATTTTTTACAAATAAAAAACTGAAAAGTGCAGTGTGCAAAAGTATTGAGCCCCCTTTTCTCTGAGTGCAACCAGTTGCATTCAGAAGTTGCCTGATGACTGCTAATGACTAAAAAGAGTCCACCTGTGTGTAATCTAATCTCAGTACAAATACAGCTGCTGTGTGACGGCCTCAGAGGTTGGTTAAGAGAATATTGGGGAGTAAACAGCATCATGAAGTCCAAAGAACGCAGCAGACAGGTCAGGAATAAGGTTGTGGAGAAGTTTAAAGCAGGCTTAGGCTATAAAAAGATTTCACAAGCTTTGAACATCTCACAGAGCACTGTTCAATCCATTATCTGGAAATGGAAAGAGTACGGCACAACTGTAAACCTACCAAGACAAGGCCGTCCACCTAAACTAACAGGCCGAACAAGGAGAGCACTGATCAGAGATGCAGCCAAGAGGCCCATGGTGACTCTGGACCAAATGCAGAGATCCACAGCTCAGGTGGGGGAATCTGTCTACAGGACAACTATTAGTCATGCACTGCACAAATGTGGTCTTTATGGAAGAGTGGAAGAAGAAAGCCATTGTTAAAAGAAAACCATGAAAAGTCCCGTTTGCAGTTTGCCAGAAGCCATGTTGGGGACACAGCAAACACGTGGAACAAGGTGCTTTGGTCAGATGAGACCAAAATTGAACTTTTTGGCCAAAATGTAAAATGCTATGTGTGGTGGAGAATTAACACTGCACATCACTCTGAACACACCATCCCCACTGTCAAATATGGTGGTGGCAGCACCATGCTCTGGGGCTGCTTCTCTTCAGCAGGGACAGGGAAGTTGGTCAGAGTTGATGGGAAGATGGATGGAGCCAAATACAATCTTGGAGGAAAACCTGTTGGAGTCTGCAAAAGACTTGAGACTGGGGCGGAGGTTCACCTTCCAGCAGGACAACGACCCTAAACATAAAGCAGGGCTACAATGGAACGGTTTAAAACAAAACATATTCGTGTGTTAGAATGGCCCAGTCAAAGTCCAGACCTAAACCCAATCCAGAATTTGTGGCAAGATCTGAAAACTGCTGTTCACAAATGCTCTCCATCTAATCTGACTGAGCTTGAGCTGCTTTGCAAAGAAGAATGGGCAAAAATTTCAGTCACTAGATGTTCAAAGCTGGTGGAGACATACCCTAAAAGACTTGCAGCTGTAACTGCAGCAAAAGGTGGTTCCACAAAGTATTGACTCAGAGGGGCTCAATACTTTGCACAACGCACTTTTCAGTTTTTTATTTGTAAAAACTGTTTTGAATCATGTATAATTTTCGTTCCACTTCACAATTGGATACGACTTTGTGTTGGTCTTTCACAATAAATTCCAGTGAAATATATTTATGTTTGTGGTTGTAATGTGACAAAGTATGGAACAGTTCAAGGGGTATGAATACTTTTGCAATCCACTGTATATATATTCACACATGCATACAATCACACACACACGTTAATGTCCCGTCTCTCCCTTTATGCTAGCTCATCTGTTCTTCTTCTCATTCCTGTTTTTATCCAGTTGTCATCATTTACATGCATGCTCCATGTTAATCTCCAATTTATTGATTGATTGCTTTTGGTATGTTTGTATGTTTATATTTATGTGTTGTGGACCTGATTCGATTGGGGCCTCTTGGCCAGGTCATGTTTGTAAATGAGAACTAGTTCTCAAACATTTACCTGGTAAAGTAAAGGTTTAATATTAAAATACCCACTATAATTATTTTATCTGAACTGAGCACTAAATCAGATAAAAAGTCTGAGAAATCAGACAGAAACTCTGAGTAAGGACCAGGTGGACAATAGATAATAACAAATAAACAGGTTTTTGAATTTCCCAGTTAAGGTGGACAAGACTAAGAGTCAGGCTTTCAAAAGAATTAAAACTTTGTCTGGGTCTTTGATTAATTAATAAGCTGGAATGGAAGATTGCAGCTACTCCTCCTGTTGTATATTATCACTCTGATATTGGTATTTTACTGTCAGAATCAGAATCAGAATCAGAAGGTTTTTATTGCCATATGGGTGAACAGGTTCACAGCATTAGGAAATTGCTGCGGTACTTCGTGCTTACAGAAAAAAAACAAAAAAAAAACAAATAAGTATAAAAACTATAAGACAATATACAAGTATACAAATTGCAAATATACAGAGATATTAGAGCTTACAAAATATACAGTGCAGAGACTAATATTCCACTAATATGTACATCAGTGCAAACAGACAGGTGCATAGACATAGGGTCATCAGCGTTTGTGGAGGGTGGTGGTAACAGTCTTAGGGTAATTGTTCATGAGTCCAACAGCAGAGGGGAAGAAACTGTTCTTATGGCGGGAGGTTCTGGTCCGTATGGACCGTAGCCTCCTGCCTGAGGGGAGAGGGTCAAAAATTCTGTGCCCAGGGTGAGAGTGGTCGGCTGTGATCCGACCTGCACGCCCCAGTGTCCTGGAGGTGTACAGGTCCTGGAGAGATGGGAGATGGTCCTGGAGAGATGGGAGGTCATTATTCTATATCATTTATTAGTACCTATATTAATCACACACACTGGATTAATGGTCACATTATATATTGTTTGTCACCTATATTGTCACTCACACACTGGAACACTGCATGCTTTAGGTGAGTGGAAAGGACTGAGGCCTGCTCGGCTCAGGGCCTCAGTTTTTTTCCCCTTAGTAAAACCACACTCATTCATATCTAGAGTCTCATTATTGTACACTGTGCACTTTTGACACGATATTGTCAATATGAAGGTCAAGTTGCTGAGAGCTGTGTGTCCCAAAGTGGGGGTTGAAGTTGTGGTGTCTGTACTGCTATGTTAAATGCTCTATATGTATATATGGTCTTTTCTTTAAGGTTTCAGGCAAAAAGAAGTAACCTGAGCTTTAACATAAAGGTTTGGCCTCAGCTCAAAGGAATGCATAGATGGCCCCTGGCAGGCTCTCTTGCTTCCATATACTGTAAGGAATTGACCAGATGTCCAGTATAAGGTATAGGTTGAAGTTGTTTTCATAGCCATATATGGAAAGTTAGGAATGTGGGGGGTTTCACCAACCCTATATAATCTTTGTGTTCTTTTTGTTGGGGTGTGCAGAAGATCATTGGCTTTCTGTCACCCAGATGTCTCGAGCGTCTGTTTTGACATTGTCTTTTTTGTAATAAACCTTGTTATTCATTGAGACTGTGTTGGCGAGGGATTTCTTCAAACACAACATCATGGCATCAAGATCAAGAAACAACAAAGTCCCACCTGAGCTAATTTAATAATGTAAGGGAGTAAATTTGTATACTAAGATAAGACCGCCCTAAAAGTGCTTCTAGTAATGAGAAATTATGGACAGCTGTGTGGTGGAGTTCTTCTGTGGGAGGTATTTTCACGTGGGAAAATTGTTTGTTTTGACAGCCCCAGAGAACTGTGTCATGGGGCCTCTGCCACCCCCTACAGCACTGGGGAACATCCAAGGAAAGGACATTGAGACAGTGGTCTCCTACAAGTACCTGGGTGTTCATCTCAATAACAAGCTGGACTGGAGTACAAACACGGACGTCCTGTATAAGAAGGGCCAGAGTCGACTACACCTGCTGAGGAGACTGAGGTCCTTTGGTGTCTGCAGGACTCTGTTAAAGACTTTTTATGACTCAGTGGTATCATCTGCCCTTTTCTATGCAGTGGCCTGCTGGGGGGGTGGATGCACCAAAAGGGACAGGAGCAGGATCGACAAACTGGTGCGGAGGTCTAGCTCTGTGTTGGGATGTCCTCTGGAGTCTGTGATGGTGATGGGTGAGAGGAGGATGTTAGCAAAGCTGACATCCATCATGGACAACCCCCATCACCCTCTGCATGAGACCGTGGGTGAGCTGAGCAGCTCCTTCAGTCAGAGACTGAAACATCCTCGCTGCAGGAAGGAGCGCTTTCACAGCTCATTCATCCCAACAGCAGTTAGACTGTATAACACATCATAATGTCTTGAGTCACTTGGACACTTTACCTCCACTGCCATCACTTTATCCATACAGTCAGATACATTTTATTTATTACACTCACCCATATAATGCATACCGTGTATGCTGTGTACCTTACCGGCTACAAATGTATATAATATTTTGATATCTGTATATAGTGTTTTGACGTGTGTGTGTATATGTGTGTATATGTAAATGTGTGTCAAGAATCAAGAATCAAGAATGCCTTTATTAGTCCCACAAATGGGGAAATTGCAGTTAACAGAACATCCATCCAAACATAAACATAACACAGACAGGGGGGACAGATGTCTGAGGTCATGCAACCGTTTCTCAACGGCGCTACCTTTAGCAGAAAGACAGAAAGAGATAAATTGGGATAGTTAGGTTCAAAAAATCATCTCATAGTGTGTTCATAAAGAACACCTTACGAGGTTCCAAAAAACACCTCAGCAAAAGCATATTGCACATATAAAGCCGGGATAGCAGTATGGTGGGTAGGGTCAGGGTCAGGAGGGGATGCAGACGGAGACGAGAGGGTGGGGGCATTGTGGAGCCCAGATGCCAGCTCCTAGCCAAACAGTTCGCTGATAGTGATGGAAGTTCATCAGCGGCCTTGGTACACCAGATCCAGCTTCACAAATCACAGAGAGGGCTGAGGGGGAGTGCGGCCGTCACGCATAGCTCTGGAGAGATATGATTGCCAGCCAAGGCCGGCTAGGGAGCCGAATTCTGATAATGCAGATGTTGTTTTGGAACAGGCTGCTTGTTTTTTTCAACAGCCTTCAGTCTCACTGGGAAACCATTCAATAAATCCAATAATCCAAATTCATTAGTTACCGTCCTCACTGAGCAGAACCGTACCTTATCTCCAGATCGAACCCCTCTCACCTGCTACTCCCCAAGTCTACGGCTCAGGTTCATCAGGCTTTTAGTCTGAGTCTGTACGGTTCTGGTCAGCCCATCCACCTGGGTCGGCAGCCTCTGCAGATATCGAACTGCCGTCCAGGTTTTCTTGATTTCTCGGTAAATCAGGTATCCTCCGAGCCCAAACAGAAAAGATACCGCTACCAGATAGCCAAATATGTAAGCGTCTTCCACGTCTTCCACCTCGAGGGCCGAGAAGCACACAGGTCTCCACGAGCTCCAAGAATCGATGACGTATCCAACCGGGTCTGTTCCACTCGGACACGCAGGCTCCCCTTTCCCAGATCTCATAGTGGAAAAAATTCGATCAATGGTCTTGAAGGCCCAGTTTGCCAAATCCATATTGCTCTCAATCTTATTCTTATTCGAACAGTGTGCAAGAGACGCTCTCACAGCAAGCAGCAAGCAGGAAAGATAGGGAGGGCAGGGAGAGAGATAGAATGCGACCGTCCCCGTCAGAGGCTGTATTGACACTGATATATATATTTATGTATATAGTGCTTATGTATATGTGTATAGTTTTTTGCTATTTTATTTTATTCTATTCTATTTTAGTTTTAGTTTAGTTATTTGTTCTTACTCATCATTTTCATTTTTTCTCTGTATTGAGCTGCTGTAATGCACAAATTTCCCCGTCGTGGGATCATTAAAGTTTTATCTTATCTTATCTTATCTTATCTTAAAAGGATCGAACTAGTTTGGTTCATAGTGGATTGGAAGCACCATTCTATGCCCACTGGCCCTGATAACCGAAGGGGGAGGTGTGAGTTTGGGGGATAAAAGGCAGTGGTAAAGTTGGGAGGGAGCACTCTTTTTGCTCTTCCTCTATCCCCTTTGAAAGAGCTCTAAGCCACTTACTCCCGGGAGGGCTTTTTGCTTTCTTGTACTCTGTATAACTCCAGACTTCTACTTCTTCTTTCACCCCATTTTACTCACTTTTTCACTCACTTCTTTTTTCCACTCTTTTGTACTTTACTTCCTATTTCTTGCTTTTAAACTTCACTCTCTTATGGTCCTGTCCTCTCCTTCTACTCTTTCTGTTGCTGCACCTCTCTCTGTCTGTGTGTGTGTGTGTATATGTTAGTCTTAACTATGTTACTGTCTGTGTTTTGGTCTTTGTCTCTGTTTTGTGTAACCGAGATATTTAATAAACAGCCTGCACCAGAATCTGTTCATCCCAGTGATTTATTGGAAACGTTCAATTTAATTGGGTTTGAATTTTCAGCCAAAAGGAACATGGAGACCCTTAAAACTGTTACCACCACTCCTCCTCGACCTGTGCTTCGAGCATTCTGATAGTTAGTGTGACTCAGGGGTGTTGATTCATTTAAACTAACATATTCATCCTGCTGTAACCGGTTTCTGTAAGGCAGAATAAATCAATATGATAATCAATTATTAAATCATTTACTAACAGGGACTTGGAAGAGAGAGACCTGATGTTTATTAATCCACATTTAATTGTTTTACTCTTTGGTGCAGTTGAGGAAGCTACAGTTGTGTTCAAAATAATAGCAGTGCATTCAAAAAACATGACTAAAGCTCAGAATCCTTAAATATTTTTTATATACAGGCACTGGGAACACTGCACATTATATTCTAAATCAAAACATGTAGAAAAATGTATAAATTTTCCAATTACTTTACAGGAAATTAAAAATTAATGTTGGGCTGTTCAGAGAAATAGCAGTGTCTGCATTTTTCTTTATAAACTCAAATATTCACTTTATGAACTGAAAAATCTTTAGGAATGATCATTCCTGTGAATCACTAAACTAATATTTAGCACCATAACCACTGTTTCTCTGTGTTGCATGGAGTCGACCAACTTCTGGCACCTGTGAACAGGTATTCCAGCCCAGGATGATTTGACAACTTTCCATAATTCCTCTGCATTTCTTGGTTTTGCATCAGAAACAGCATTTTTGATGTCGCCCCACAAGTTTTCTGTTATGTTGCTCCCTTATAGTGTCAATAAGTAAACATTATTACTCGACACACAGAGCATGGAGGACAACTTCTTGCTGGTTCACTCGTTTGTTTATTATCCTACTGTTGCTATGGTTACATTCAGAACCCCTGTATGCCCTAGTGGCGGTCTGCCCCTCTGGTGGTAAGTATTGGTAGGACATCTCTAGGTTCATACATCACATATCTCCTCCCCACTAAGATTTGTTGTCAGTAACAAAAACATTTCTTAGGAAACAAACGTAAGACATTATATCCCCTTTTAAACTACATGAGATTATTTCTTTCTTTACTTCTCCACAACATTACCAGAAAATAGGAGAGTTATGTCACGGCTTATAATCACTTCAAATATCAAAACTCAGAACCATTTAACAACATTCTACAAAAGCAAACATTCTTAAACATTCTTCAACTTTTTCTTTTTTTTTTTTTTTTTTTACAACATCTTGGAATGTCAACATTGTTCAACTCTTTTTTTTTTTTTTGTGGTTGTTAAGTTTACTGATCCCTGTAACGTACCGGCGGACGTGTGATCCTCACAGGATATCGTCGTACAGTCCCTGTTGTCTCTGAATGTTCTGTGTGTGTCATTTCTGTGGACTGTGGTGTCTTGAGTGTTTTGGGTGTTTTTGGTGGTGCATGTGGTGTGTGTGGCACCATATCAGTATCCTCCTTCTGTTGAGGTGTATTTGGGTCAGGTGTGGTTGTCTGAGGAAGTGACAGCGGACCACTCACAGGAAAACTCCCTGCAGACTCTGGTGGGTCTGACTCGGGCCGAGTCAGCATCTGGTCCACATGACGCTTCCAGACCCCTTGTGTTCCCACATGTACCTTGTAGGACACTGGTCCGGTCTTCTCGATCACCACAGCTTGCGTCCACTTATCCTCCCCCCTCCTATAATCACGCACGAGCACTGGCTAACCAAGTTCAAACTGTCTCTGTTTAGAGTGTAGCTGGCGTCATTGCTGTTGAGCCTCTTGTGACTGGTGCACTGTTCCAGCTATACTTGGTTTCAGGAAATCCAGTCGAGAACGCAGCTTGCGTCCGATGAACAGCATTGCAGGGCTTTCCTTGGTTGTTGCATGGGGGGTGTTACGGTAGGTCAGGAGGAACGTATCCAGACGCTGCTGCACTGGTGTCGTTCCTCTGGAAGATTTCAGAGCGTGCTTGAAGGTTTGCACAAATCGCTCTGCCAAGCCATTGGAGGCAGGGTGGTATGGTGCTGAGCGAATGTGTTTCACTCCATTGGCTTTCAGAAACGTGCTGAATTCTTCAGAGCAGAACTGAGGGCCGTTGTCGCTTACAAGACTGTGTGGAATGCCATAGCGACTAAAAAGTCCCCTAAGCACTTGGATGGTTTTGCTGGATGTGGTGCTATCCATGATGCGCACCTCGGGCCATTTGGAGTGTGCGTCCACTATGACCAGGTACATGTGCCCTTCAAATGGACCGGCAAAGTCCACATGTATCCGTTCCCAAGGACTGGATGGCCACATCCACGGGTGTAAGGGTGCTAGGCCAGGGTCTTTCTGCACTCGTTGACATGAGTGGCATGATTTTGCTTGGTGCTCGATCTGGGAGTCGATGCTGGGCCACCAAACGTAGCTACGAGCTAAGCTCTTCATCCTTACTACACCTGGGTGTGCTGAGTGTAGCTCTGTCAGCACCCGGGGGCGCAGTTTGGGTGGCACAATCACTCTCAACCCCCACATAAGGCATCCGTGCTGCACAGTGAGATCATGGCGGCGCTGGAGATAGGGAGACAGCTCACCTGCGTCCTTTGCAGCTGGAAAACGACCAGTTGTGACCATTTCCATGACACGGGACAGGGTGGAATCCGACATGGTGTGACGCTTGATCTCGGCGTTGCTGACTGGCAATGTGTCCAACTGTGACGTGTAGAACACCTCCACTGCACCTTGTTTCTCACTGGGGGCATGAGGGAGCGGTAACCTTGACAGTCCATCAGCGTTGGCATGTAGGGCCCCCTTTCGGTACTCAATGGTGTAATTGTGAGCGGAAAGCATGAGCGCCCAGCGTTGCATGCGAGCTGCAGCCATGGATGGTGTGCTTTTCACTGGACTGAAGATGGTTGTAAGCGGGCGATGGTCAGTGAGTAGCGTGAATGTATTGCCATACAGGTACTGGTGGAACTTGCGTACTCCAAAGACTATCGCTAATGCCTCGCTCTCAATCTGAGCGTAGTTTTGTTCTGCTTTGCTGAGAGTTCTGGATGCATATGTAACAGTTAATATTGTATTGGATTCCACTTGTCATTATTTTTCATTTTGGGTTTATGCATAGCGGGTGAAACGGCGCCATCTCTTGGTGGTTAGCCGCGATAAGGGTAGTGGACACAGGAACCTCGTTGCCAGTGTATGGGAGAAGAGCACGAGGTGGGTTCGCTGATATTAGCACTGTGGAAAATGTTGTGTATTATTGCTGTATGTTCATATATGATCACTGGCTAACTGTAATATGTACTTATAGCAACCAGGACACTAATGAGTTGCATATTGTACCTTTGATGAGATTAATAACATTATAACACACAGTTGGAAAAGTTCGCTAGCCTGATGCTAATGGAAAATGCCATTCCTTGTAAGGTGCTGTACCCGATGATGAGCCCATGATTCTGACCAGTACATGTTCCGTTTCATGCAGGTATTTATTTCATGATATTGTATTTTATTTCAATATAAATGTATTAGACCTCGTTGCCAGTGTATGGGAGAAGAGCACGAGGTGCTGTACCCGATGATGAGCCCATGATTCTGACCAGTACATGTTCCGTTTCATGCAGGCAGATAAAGTCAGCATTCATCTCATCCTGTCTCCTGATTGTCATTGAACACAACGCAGACACAAACTATACGACGAATGAAAACACAGAACTGGGTTATGATTATTTGGACCGAGCTGAATTAATACACGGCCAAGTTCAGCACGGTTACACATAGGCGATGGGTTTTTCATCGCCATCCGGCATGACATGCGAGAAAACAGCTCCGACCCCATAGGGTGAAGCATCGCAAGCGAGACGGAGAGGCAACTCAGGGTTGTAGTGTGTGAGCACCTCTTGTGATACCAGGAGTGCTTTGGCTTTCTGGAACACTGACGTCCACTGCCATTTCTTTTCTTTGTTCAGCAGTTCATTCAACGGCTTTAGCACAGTGGCCAGATCAGGGATAAAGCATCCGTAATAGTTAAGCATTCCTAGAAAAGATCGAAGTTTACTTACATCGCCTGGTGCTGGTGCTTCCACGATGGCACGTACCTTCTCCGGTGACTTGTGGAGCCCAGCAGCATCGATGATGTGGCCCAGGTATTCCACGGATTCCTGGAAGAAGAGACATTTCTCTTGCTTGAGGTGCAGGCCGTATTCCTCTAGCCTGCTGAGTACTGCATCCAGAGTTTTCAGGTGTGTCTGCTTGTCAGGACCACTGACCAGTATGTCGTCCAGGTAGCAGTGAGTGTGTGGCAGTCCGAGGAGCACCTGGTCCATTGCCTTCTGGAACAAGGCGGGCGAAGACGCTACACCAAACGGCAAGCGGTTGAAGCAGAACAGTCCTTTCTGTGTTGAGATGGTCAGCAACTTCTTGGAGCTCTCTTCTACTTCAATCTGTAGATATGCATTGGATAGATCCAGCTTACTGAAGCGTTGACCTCCAACGAGAGAAGCGAACAAGTCCTCAATACGTGGAATTGGGTACTTGTCGATGCAGAGGGCTGGGTTGATGGTGACTTTGAAGTCCCCGCAGAGTCTCACGGCACCGTCCTTCTTGTTCACGGACACCACTGGCGTAGCCCAGTCACTATGCGCCACAGGTGAGATGACGCCAAGCTCAGTGAGGCGTGTCAGCTCAGCTTCCACTCACGGTCGAAGAGCATATGGCACATTGCGTGGTGGGCAGAATTTGGGTACACTGTTTGGTCTTAGAGTTCAATTCAATTCAATTTTATTTATATAGCGCCAAATCACAACAAACTGTCGCCTCAAGGCGCTTTGTATTGTGGGTAAAGACCCTACAATAATACAGAGAAAACCCAACAGTCAAAACGACCCCCTATGAGCAAGCACTTGGCGACAGTGGAAAGGAAAAACTCCCTTTTAACAGGAAGAAACCTCCAGCAGAACCAGGCTCAGGGAGGGGGGGTCATCTGCCGCGACCGGTTGGGCTGAGGGGAGAGAAAGACATGCTGTGGAAGAGAGCCAGAGATTAATATCAATTAATGATTAAATGCAGAGTGGAGTATAAACAAAGTAAATAAGGTGAATGAGAAACAGTGCATTATGTGAACCCCCCAGCAGACTAGGCCTATAGCAGCATAACTAAGGGATAGGTCAGGGTCACCTGATCCAGCCCTAACTATAAGCTTGATCATAAAGGAAAGTTTTAATCCTAATCTTAAAAATAGAGAGGGTGTCTGTCTCCTGAATCCAAGCTGGAAGCTGGTTCCACAGAAGAGGGGCCTGAAAGCTGAAGGCTCTGCCTCCCATTCTACTCTTAAGTATCCTAGGGACCACAAGTAAGCCAGCAGTCTGAGAGCGAAGTGCTCTGTTGGGGTGATATGGTACTATGAGGTCTTTGAGATAAGATGGGGCCTGATTATTCAAGACCTTGTATGTGAGGAGAAGAATTTTAAATTCTATTCTAGATTTAACAGGGAGCCAATGAAGAGAAGCCAATATGGGAGAAATCTGCTCTCTCTTTCTAGTCCCTGTCAGTACTCTAGCTGCAGCATTTTGGATCAGCTGAAGGCTTTTCAGGGAGCTTTTAGGACAGCCTGATAATAATGAAATACAATAATCCAGCCTAGAAGTAATAAATGCATGAATGAGCTTTTCAGCATCACTCTGAGAAAGGATGTTTCTAATTTTAGAAATACTGCGCAAATGCAAAAAAAGCGGTCCTACATATTTGTTTAATATGTGCATTGAAGGACATATCCTGGTCAAAAATGACTCCAAGATTTCTCACAGTGTTACTGGAGGCCAAAGTAATGCCATCCAGAGTAAGTATCTGGTTAGACACCATGTTTCTAAGATTTGTGGGGCCGAGTACAAGAATTTCAGTTTTATCTGAATTTAGAAGCAGCAAATTAGAGGTCATCCAGGCCTTAATATCTTTAAGACATTCCTGCAGTTTAACTAATTGATTGAGTATCATCTGCATAACAATGAAAATTGATGCAGTGCTTTCTAATAATACTGCCTAAGGGAAGCATGTATAATGTAAATAAAATTGGTCCTAGCACAGAACCCTGTGGAACTCCATAATTAACCTTAGCGTGTGAAGAAGACTCCCCATTTACATGAACAAATTGGAGTCTATTAGATAAATAAATAAAAGCTGCACTGAGGTCCAACAGGACAAGAACAGAGATGAGTCCACTGTCAGAGGCTCTAAGAAGATCATTTGTAACCTTCACTAATGCTGTTTCTGTACTGTGATGAATTCTGAAACCTGACTGAAACTCTTCAAATAAACCGTTCCTCTGCAGATGATCAGTTAGCTGTTTTACAACTACTCTTTCAAGAATCTTTGAGAGAAAAGGAAGGTTGGAGATTGGCCTATAATTAGCTAAGACAGCTGGGTCAGTGATGAATTTTTAAGTAAAGGTTTAATTACAGCCACCTTGAAGGTCTGTGGTACACAGCCAACTAATAAAGACTGATTGATCATTTTTAAGATTGAAGCATCAATAATTGGAAAGACTTCTTTGAACAGTCTAGTAGGAATGGGATCTAACAAACATGTTGCTGGTTTGGAGGAAGTAACTATTGAAGTTAACTCTGAAAGATCAACTGGAGCAAAAGAGTCTAAACAAATACCAGCAGTGCTGAAAGCAGCCGAACATGAAGATAAATCTTTGAGATGGTTATGAATAATTTTTTCTCTAATGTCTAAAATTTTATTTGTAAAGAAATCCATGAAGTCACTACTAGTTAAAGTGAAAGGAATACTCGGCTCTACAGAGCTCTGACTCTTTGTCAGCCTGGCTACAGTGCTGAAAACAAACCTGGGGTTGTTCTTATTTTCTTCAATTAATGATGAATAGTAAGATGTCCTAGCTTTACGGAGGGCTTTTTTATAGAGCAACAAACTCTTTTTCCAGGCTAAATGAGCATCTTCTAACTTAGTGAGACGCCATTCCCTCTCCAGCTTTCAGGTTATCTGCTTTAAGCTGTGTGTTTGTGAATTATACCACGGAGTCAGGCACTTCTGATTTGAAGCTTTCCTTTTCAGAGGAGCCACAGTATCCAAAGTTATACGCAGTGAGGATGTAAAACTATTGACGAGATAATCGACCTCACTGGGAGCAGAGTTTAGGTAGCTGCTCTGCACTGTGTTGGCACTGAAGAGCATAACAATGAAGGAATTAGATCCTTAAACTTAGTTACAGCACTTTCAGAAAGACTTCTACTGTAATAAAACTTATTCCCCACTGCTGTGTAATCCAATAAAGTAAATGTAAATGTTACTAAGAAATGATCAGACAGGAGGGGGCTTTCAGGGAATACTGTTAAGTCTTCAGTTTCTATGCCATATGTCAGGACAAGATCCAGAGTATGATTAAAGTGGTGGGTGGGCTCCTTTACATTTTGAGAGAAGCCAATTGAATCTAACAATAGATTAAATGCAGTGTTGAGGCTGTCATTCTCAGCATCTACATGGATGTTAAAATCACCCACTATAATTATTTTATCTGAACTGAGCACTAAATCAGATAAAAAGTCTGAGAAATCAGACAGAAACTCTGAGTAGGGACCAGGTGGACGATAGATAATAACAAATAAAACAGGTTTTTGATTTTCCCAATTAGGATGGACAAGACTAAGAGTCAGGATTTCAAAAGAATGAAAACTTTGTCTGGGTCTTTGATTAATTAATAAGCTGGAATTGAAGATTGCAGCTAATCCTCCTCCTCGACCTGTGCTTCGAGCATTCTGACAGTTACTGTGACTCGGGGGTGTTGATTCATTTAAACTAACATATTGATCCTGCTGTAACCAGGTTTCTGTAAGGCAGAATAAATCAATACATTGATCAATTATTAAATCATTTACTAATAGGGACTTGGAAGAGAGAGACCTAATGTTTAATAATCCACATTTAATTGTTTTATTCTTTGGTGCAGTTGATGAAGCTGTATTATTTATTGTTTTTGAATTTTTATGCTTAAATAGCTTTTTGCTGATTTTAGCTTTGTTTTTTGGTGGTCTGGGAGCAGGCACCGACTCTATGGGGATGGGGTTTTGGGGGGATGGCAGGAGGAGAGAAGCTGCAGAGAGGCGTGTAAGACTGCGACTCTGCTTCCTGGTCTCAACCCTGGGTAGTCAGTTTTTAGGAGGGTTAATAAATTTGGCCAGATTTCTAGAAATGAGAGCTGCTCCATCCAAAGTGGGATGGATGCCGTCTCTCCTAACAAGACCAGGTTTTCCCCAGAAACTTTGCCAATTATCTATGAAGCCCACGTCGTTTTTTGGACACCACTCAGACAGCCAGCAATTCAAGGAGAACATGCGGCTAAACATGTCGCTCCTGGTCTGATTGGGGAGGGGCCCAGAGAAAACTACAGAGTCCGACATCGTTTTTGCAAAGTTACACACCGAGTCAATATTAATTTTAGTGACCTCCGATTGGCGTAACCGGGTGTCATTACTGCTGACGTGAATAACGATCTTACCAAATCTACGATTAGCCTTAGCCAGCAGTTTCAAATTTCCATGAATGTCGCCTGCTCTGGCCCCTGGAAGACATTTGACTATGGTCGCCGGTGTCTCTAGCTTCACGTTTCTCAAAACAGAGTCGCCAATAACCAGAGTTTGTTCTTCGGCGGGTGTGTCGCCGAGTGGAGAAAAACGGTTAGAGACGTGAACAGGTTGGTGGTGTACCCGGGGCTTCTGCTTAGGACTTATCAACTTATTTGCTGATTTTGAATTTTTATGCTTAAATAGTTTTTTGCTGATTTTAACTTTGGTTTTTAGTGGTCTAGGAGCAGGCACCGTTGCTATGGGATGGGGTTTTGGGGGGATGGCAGGAGGAAAGAAGCTGCAGAGAGGCGTGTAAAACTGCAACTCTGCTTCCTGGTGTTGGCTCTCACTGCGGTATTGTATCACTTCCTGTTCCTGTTTCAGAGCACAGTCGTGTTTTGCTGTCTGTTAGCAGTTAAATCTGTATAGCTCGATCTATCTGGATAACAACATATTTCGGTGTAATCTTCACCTACTTTATCTAGAGCACACTCTTTGCTGAATCACCTGTATTCACATTATTGACTTTATTTTTTTTTAGAAATTCGCTAGCTTAGCTCAGCTAGTAGCTTAGCTCTTAGCCGACTCACTACCAGCATGGCTTCTTCTCCTGTCTCTCCTGCACTTTCCTGCTCTGGGTGTCACATGTTTAGTTACTCCTCGGCCTCCTTTAGCAGTAACGGTACTTGTATTAAATGTAGTCTGTTTGTAGCTCTGGAGGCCAGGCTGAACTGGAGACTCGGCTCCGCACCCTGGAAAATCCTGTATCTAGCCAGGCCCCTGTAGCGGGTGTGGACCATGGTAGCTTAGCCGCCGTTAGCTCCCCCCCAGCGGATCCCGAGCAGCAGGGAAAACAGGCCGGCTGGGTGATTGTGAGGAGTAAGCGTAGTCCTAAGCAGAAGCCCCGGGTACACCACCAACCTGTTCACATCTCTAACCATTTTTCTCCACTCGGTGACACACCCGCCGAGGAACAAACTCTGGTTATTGGCGACTCTGTTTTGAGAAACGTGAAGCTAGAGACACCAGCGACCATAGTCAAATGTCTTCCAGGGGCCAGAGCAGGCGACATTCATGGAAATTTGAAACTGCTGGCTAAGGCTAATCGTAGATTTGGTAAGATCGTTATTCACGTCGGCAGTAATGACACCCGGTTACGCCAATCGGAGGTCACTAAAATTAATATTGACTCTGTTTTTGCAAAGTTACACACCATGTCGGACTGTTAAGTTCTGTTCTCAAATTCTTCTGTTAGACACTAATGTTTTATTTTGGTGAGGACTTTTATTTTGAAATATCCTGTGTGGCGAATGGAACTTCCTGCAGAAACTATTGTGTTTTCCTTTTACTTTGTTTTTACGACCTTGTTGTGATCATTCATTTTTTACGGCAGTGTGAAAAGTGTACGCAAGAGTGAACGTTTACAACCATGGCTACTGAGCACATTTCCAGAGCTGTGATGAAGTTAAGAATAAAGGAGTCAAGAGACTAAAAAGTGTGTGATCATTTACGACATGGAAGAAGCGGCAGCAAACCCAACAACAAAAACGATGTCGGACTCTGTAGTTTTCTCTGGGCCCCTCCCCAATCATACCAGGAGCAACATGTTTAGCCGCATGTTCTCCTTCAATCGATGGCTGTCTGAGTGGTGTCCAAAAAAATGATGTGGGCTTCATAGATAATTGGTAAAGTTTCTGGGGAAAACCTGGTCTTGTTAGGAGAGACGGCATCCATCCCACTTTGGATGGAGCAGCTCTCATTTCTAGAAATCTGGCCAAATTTATTAACCCCCCTAAAAACTGACTACCCAGGGTTGAGACCAGGAAGCAGGGTCGCAGTCTTACACGCCTCTCTGCAGCTTCTCTCCTCCTGCCATCCCCCCAAAACCCCATCCCCATAGAGTCGGTGCCTGCTCCCAGACCACCAAAAACCAAAGCTAAAATCAGCAAAAAGCTATTTAAGCATAAAAATTCAAAAACAATAAATAATACAGCTTCATCAACTGCACCAAAAAATAAAACAATTAAATGTGGATTGTTTTCAAGATGGCAGCGCGCACAGACGCAGCGGCTCACGGCTCTTCCTTTCGGTGCTCTTTTTTGTACTTTTTGTATTTCGTATTTGTTAGTTTTGGTGCATTTGTCTCTGCAAACAACTGCTACACATGCCAGGATCTTGTGGACATTGGCTACCGGCACAAGATATCAGTATCGAGTGATTTTCACTACACTCATAACATCCCAGACGCAATAGCGAGACCGCCGGGGGCTCCGTGGATTGTTATCGGGTCTGGAAGGCACCGCCGACGGCGGAGGGAGAGGAAGCAAAAGCGGGGCTGCAGGTCTGGCTTTATGCTGAAGCTGAAATGCCAACCACACAGGCCTCCTCTGCCGAGCCTGTATCTCTCCAACGCCAGGTCCATTGTAAATAATCGGACAACCTAGAGTTAGAGCTGGCTGTAAATCGCTATGTTCGTGACAGCTGTGTAATGATTATCACCGAGACCTGGCTAAACCCCCACATTCCCGATGCTAGCGTGCAGCTAGCAGGCCGCACTCTGCTACGCGGAGATCGGACAAAGGACTCCGGTAAGAGCAGGGGAGGGGGTCTCTGTATTTACGTGCATGAGGACTGGTGTAACAACGGAACAATCATAGACAAACATTGTTCCCCAGACCTCGAGTACATGTCTGTAAGATGTCGGCCTTTTTTTCTACCCAGAGAGCTAACAGTAGTGATCGTCACAGCTGTGTATATAGCTCCCGATGCTAACGTTAGCATGGCGCTCTCTCTCCTGCTGAACGCCATTAACGAACAGCAGCGGCTCCACCCCGACGGTGTTCTTATTATCGCGGGAGACTTTAACAAGGCCAACTTAAAGACTGTACTCCCGAAATTCCACCAACATGTCAAATGTTCCACAAGAGGGGAGAACACTCTTGACCATGTTTACTCCAACATTAAGCACGCTTACAGAGCCAAACCCCTCCCCCACCTCGGCCAGTCCGACCATCTTTCCCTGCTGCTCACCCCAGCATACACCCCCCTCAGACGGAGAGCCAGGCCTACTGTAAAAACCATTACAACCTGGCCTGAAAACGCACTCTCCGACCTACAGGACTGCTTTGCATACACAGACTGGGACTTATTCGAACACGAGGACCTAGAAACATTCACAGGGACGGTACTGGACTACATTAAGTTCTGTATCGGAAATGTGACTGTTAGCAAAAACATCCGGGTTTTCCCTAACCAGAAACCCTGGATGAACAGCCAGGTCCGTTCACTCCTCAAAACCCGTGATGCTGCCTTCAGGTCAGGCGACAGAGCTCTGTACAGTGCTGCTCGAGCCGACCTGAAAAGAGGAATTAAAAAAGCCAAAACGGACTACAGGAGGAGAATAGAGTCCCATCTGTCCAGCAATAACACACGGGAGGTGTGGCAGGGCATTCAGAACATCACAAACTTCAGAGGCTGTGATGTGACTGCAGGAGACCTGAGTGTGTCACTAGCAGAGGAACTTAACTGTTTCTTTGCTCGCTTTGAGACACCTCAGGACCACCCATCTGCTCCAGTCCTGCCCCCCCCCCACCAGGCTGCACCCCACTCACTGTCCAGGAGCAAGAGGTACGGCGCGTGCTCCTGGCAGTGAACCCCAGGAAGGCTGCCGGAGACGGAGTACCTGGCAAGGTGATCAGAGCGTGTGCCCACCAGCTCACCCTGATTCTCACCAGGATTTTCAACCTCTCCCTGGCCCAAGCAGTCATCCCCCCCTGCCTAAAAACAGCCACAATCATCCCCGTGCCCAAAAGGTCATCTGTCACCAGCCTAAATGATTACCGCCCTGTGGCCCTCACACCGGTAATCATGAAGTGCTTTGAGAGGCTGGTTCTCCAGCACATCAAAGACCATCTGCCCCCCACTTTCGACACCCATCAGTTTGCATATCGTGCAAACAGATCCACAGAGGACACCATCGCTGTAGCTCTCCACTCTGTGTTGAGCCACTTGGAGCAGCAGCAGAGCTACGCTCGCATGCTCTTTGTGGATTACAGCTCAGCGTTCAACACAATCATCCCGGACATTCTCACCACCAAACTACACACCCTGGGCCTCCCCCCTCTCACATGTTCCTGGATCAAGGACTTCTTAACCAACCGGCCCCAGACTGTGAGACTTGGCCCCCATCTCTCCTCCACCCACACACTGAGCACTGGTTCCCCACAGGGCTGTGTGCTGAGACCCCTCCTGTACTGCCTCTACACCCATGACTGCAGTCCGGCCCACAATAACAACCTCATCCTCAAATTTGCTGACGACACCACATTGGTCGGACTCATCTCAAAGTGAGATGAGGCAGCTTACAGAGAGGAGGTCCTGAAGTTGACAGCCTGGTGTTCAGAGAACAACCTGGTACTGAACACCATGAAAACCAAAGAGATCATCATCGATATTATCTATGATAAAATCATAGATAATTGGCAAAGTTTCTGGGGAAAACCTGGTCTTGTTAGGAGAGACAGCATCCATCCCACTTTGGATGGAGCAGCTCTCATTTCTAGAAATCTGGCCAAATTTATTAACCCCCCTAAAAACTGACTACCCAGGGTTGAGACCAGGAAGCAGAGTCGCAGTCTTACACGCCTCTCTGCAGCTTCTCTCCTCCTGCCATCCCCCCAAAACCCCATCCCCATAGAGTCGGTGCCTGCTCCCAGACCACCAAAAACCAAAGCTAAAATCAGCAAAAAGCTATTTAAGCATAAAAATTCAAAAACAATAAATAATACAGCTTCATCAACTGCACCAAAAAATAAAACAATTAAATGTGGATTGTTAAACATTAGGTCTCTCTCTTCCAAGTCCCTATTAGTAAATGATTTAATAATTGATCAACGTATTGATTTATTCTGCCTTACAGAAACCTGGTTACAGCAGGATCAATATGTTAGTTTAAATGAATCAACACCCCCGAGTCACAGTAACTGTCAGAATGCTTGAAGCACAGGTCGAGGAGGAGGATTAGCTGCAATCTTCAATTCCAGCTTATTAATTAATCACAGACCCAGACAAAGTTTTCATTCTTTTGAAATCCTGACTCTTAGTCTTGTCCATCCTAATTGGGAAAATCAAAAACCTGTTTTATTTGTTATTATCTATCGTCCACCTGGTCCTTACTCAGAGTTTCTGTCTGATTTCTCAGACTTTTTATCTGATTTAGTGCTCAGTTCAGATAAAATAATTATAGTGGGTGATTTTAACATCCATGTAGATGCTGAGAATGACAGCCTCAACACTGCATTTAATCTATTGTTAGATTCAATTGGCTTCTCTCAAAATGTAAAGGAGCCCACCCACCACTTTAATCATACTCTGGATCTTGTCCTGACATATGGCATAGAAACTGAAGACTTAACAGTATTCCCTGAAAGCCCCCTCCTGTCTGATCATTTCTTAGTAACATTTACATTTACTTTAATGGATTACACAGCAGTGGGGAATAAGTTTAATTACAGTAGAAGTCTTTCTGAAAGTGCTGTAACTAAGTTTAAGGATCTAATTCCTTCATTGTTATGCTCTTCAGTGCCAACACAGTGCAGAGCAGCTACCTAAACTCTGCTCCCAGTGAGGTCGATTATCTCGTCAATAGTTTTACATCCTCACTGCGTATAACTTTGGATACTGTGGCTCCTCTGAAAAGGAAAGCTTCAAATCAGAAGTGCCTGACTCCGTGGTATAATTCACAAACGCACAGCTTAAAGCAGATAACCCGAAAGCTGGAGAGGGAATGGTGTCTCACTAAATTAGAAGATGCTCATTTAGCCTGGAAAAAGAGTTTGTTGCTCTATAAAAAAGCCCTCCGTAAAGCTAGGACATCTTACTATTCATCATTAATTGAAGAAAATAAGAACAACCCCAGGTTTCTTTTCAGCACTGTAGCCAGGCTGACAAAGAGTCAGAGCTCTGAAGAGCCGAGTATTCCTTTCACGTTAACTAGTAGTGACTTCATGGATTTCTTTACAAATAAAATTTTAGACATTCGAGAAAAAATTATTCATAACCATCTCAAAGATTATTCTTCATGTTCGGCTGCTTTCAGCACTGCTGGTATTTGTTTAGACTCTTTGGCTCCAGTTGATCTTTCAGAGTTAACTTCAATAGTTACTTCCTCCAAACCAGCAACATGTTTGTTAGATCCCATTCCTACTAGACTGTTCAAAGAAGTCTTTCCAATTATTGATGCTTCAATCTTAAAAATTATCAATCAGTCTTTATTAGTTGGCTATGTACCACAGACCTTCAAGGTGGCTGTAATTAAACCTCTACTTAAAAAGCCATCACTTGACCCAGCTGTCTTAGCTAATTATAGGCCAATCTCCAACCTTCCTTTTCTCTCAAAGACTCTTGAAAGAGTAGTTGTAAAACAGCTAACTGATCATCTGCAGAGGAACGGTTTATTTGAAGAGTTTCAGTCAGGTTCCAGAATTCATCACAGTACAGAAACAGCATTAGTGAAGGTTACAAATGATCTTCTTACAGCCTCTGACAGTGGACTCATCTCTGTTCTTGTCCTGTTGGACCTCAGTGCAGGTTTGATACTGTTGACCATAACATTTTATTACAGAGATTAGAGCTTGCTATAGGTATTAAAGGTACTGCACTGCAGTGGTTTGAATTATATTTATCTCATAGACTCCAATTTGTTCATGTAAATGGGGATTCTTCTTCACACACTAGGGTTAATTATGGAGATCCACAGGGTTCTGTGCTAGGACCAATTTTATTTACATTATACATGCTTCCCTTAGGCAGTATTATTAGAAAGCACTGCATCAATTTTCATTGTTATGCAGATGATACTCAGCTTTACCTATCAATGAAGCCAGATGACACACATCAATTAGTTAAACTGCAGGAATGTCTTAAAGACATTAAGGCCTGGATGACCTCTAATTTCCTGCTTCTAAATTCAGATCAAACTGAAATTCTTGTTCTCGGCCCCACAAATCTTAGAAACATGGTGTCTAACCAGATACTTACTCTGGATGGCATTACTTTGGCCTCCAGTAACACTGTGAGAAATCTTGGAGTCATTTTTGACCAGGATATGTCCTTCAATGCACATATTAAACAAATATGTAGGGCCGCTTTTTTGCATTTGCGCAGTATTTCTAAAATTAGAAACATCCTTTCTCAGAGTGATGCTGAAAAGCTCATTCATGCATTTATTACTTCTAGGCTGGATTATTGTAATTCATTATTATCAGGCTGTCCTAAAAGCTCCCTGAAAAGCCTTCAGCTGATCCAAAATGCTGCAGCTAGAGTACTGACAGGGACTAGAAAGAGAGAGCAGATTTCTCCCATATTGGCTTCTCTTCATTGGCTCCCTGTTAAATCTAGAATAGAATTTAAAATCCTTCTCCTCACATACAAGGTCTTGAATAATCAGGCCCCATCTTATCTCAAAGACCTCATAGTACCATATCACCCCAACAGAGCACTTTGCTCTCAGACTGCTGGCTTACTTGTGGTCCCTAGGATACTTAAGAGTAGAATGGGAGGCAGAGCCTTCAGCTTTCAGGCGCCTCTTCTGTGGAACCAGCTTCCAGCTTGGATTCGGGAGACAGACACCCTCTGTATTTTTAAGATTAGGCTTAAAACTTTCCTTTATGATAAAGCTTATAGTTAGGGCTGGATCAAGTGACCCTGAACCATCCCTTACTTATGCTGCTATAGGCCTAGTCTGCTGGGGGGTTCACATAATGCACTGTTTCTTCTTATTCACCTTATTTACTTTGTTTAGATTGCACTCTGCATTTAATCATTAATTGATATTAATCTCTGGCTCTCTTCCACAGCATGTCTTTCTCTCCCCTCAGCCCAACCGGTCGCGGCAGATGACTGCCCCTCCCTGAGCCTGGTTCTGCTGGAGGTTTCTTCCTGTTAAAAGGGAGTTTTTCCTTTCCACTGTCGCCAAGTGCTGCTCATAGGGGGTTGTTTTGACTGTTGGGTTTTCTCTGTATTATTGTAGGGTCTTTACCCACAATACAAAGCGCCTTGAGGCGACAGTTTGTTGTGATTTGGCGCTATATAAATAAAATTGAATTGAATTGAATTGAATTGAATCGACTTCAGGAAGCACAGGACTGACCCAGCTCCCCTCTACATCAACGGCGATCGTGTGGAGAGGGTCCACACCTTCAGGTTTCTCGGTGTCCTCATCTCTGCTGATCTCTCTTGGTCAGATAACATCACAGCTGTTATCAAGAAGGCTCAGCAGCGACTTCACTTCCTGAGGGTCCTCAGGAAGAACAACTTGGACTCAAACCTGCTGCTGACCTTCTACCACTCATCCATTGAGAGCCTGCTGACGTACTGTATCACAGTATGGTACGGCAGCTGCACTGAGGCAGACAGGGTCAGGCTTCAGAGGGTAGTCAAGACAGCACAAAGAATCGTTGGCTGCCCTCTCCCCTCCCTGATGGACATCTACACCTCCCGCTGCATCAGCAGAGCCAGGAACATCATCAAGGACAGCTCACACCCTGGCTTTGACCTGTTTGACCTGCTGCCCTCTGGCAGGCGCTACAGGTGCATCAAAGCCAGAACAAACAGACTCAAGAACAGTTTCTTCGCCAGAGCAATCACCACCCTGAACTCACACACTCACCCACTGTAACTGTGCAACACCCACATCTCTGTGCATCCATCCATCCATCCATTTTCTTCCGCTTATCCGGGGCCGGGTCGCGGGGGCAGAAGCCTAAGCAGAGAAGCCCAAGCTTCCCTCTCCCCAGCCACCTCCTCCAGCCCATCCGGAGGGACCCCAAGGTGTTCCTAGGCCAGCCGAGATACACAATCTCTCCAGCGTGTCCTGGGTCTACCACGGGGCCTCCTCCCGGTGGGACATGCCCGGAACACCTCACCCAGGAGGCGGCCAGGAGGCATCCTAATCAGATGCCCGAGCCACCTCAACTGGCTCCTTTCGATGTGGAGGAGCAGCGGTTCTACTCCGAGCCCCTCCCGGATGGCCGCACTCCTCACCTTATCTCTAAGGGAGAGGCCAGCCACCCTTCGAAGGAAACTCATTTCTGCCGCTTGTATTCGCGATCTTATTCTTTCGGTCACTACCCAAAGCTCGTGACCATAGGTGAGGGTAGGAACGTAGATCGACCGGTAAATCGAGAGCCTCGCTTTTACGCTAAGCTCCCTCTTCACCACGACGGACCGGTGCAGCGTCCGCATCACTGCAGAAGCAGCCCCGATCCGCCTGTCGATCTCCCGTTCCCTTCTCCCATCACTCGTGAACAAGACCCCGAGATACTTAAACTCCTCCACTTGAGGCAAGAACTCGTTCCTGAGCCGGAGATGGCACTCCACCCTTTTCCGGCTGAGGACCATGGCCTCAGACTTAGAGGTGCTGATTCTCATGCCAGCCGCTTCACACTCGGCTGCGAACCGTTCCACTGCGAGCTGGAGGCCCCCCCGTGATGAAGCCAACAGAACCGCATCATCTGCAAAAAGCAGAGATGTGACTCTGAGGCCACCAAGGAAGAAGCCTTCCGCCACCTGGCTACGCCTAGAAATTCTGTCCATAAAAATTATGAACAGAATCGGTGACAAAGGGCAGCCCTGACGGAGTCCAACACCCACAGGAAACAAATCCGACTTATTACCGGCTATACGGACCAAGCTCTCACTGTGGTTGTACAAGGACTGAATGGCCCGCAACAATGGGCCAGACACCCCATACTCCCGCAGAACCTCCCAAAGAACACCCCGAGGAACACGGTCGAATGCCTTCTCCAAGTCCACAAAGCACATGTAGACTGGTTGGGCAAACTCCCACGCACACTCGAATATCCTTGAGAGGATAAAGAGCTGGTCCAGCGTTCCACGACCAGGACGAAAACCGCATTGTTCCTCCTGAATCCGAGGTTCGACTAACGGACGCACCCTCCTTTCCAGCACCCTGGCATAGACCTTACCGGGGAGGCTGAGGAGTGTGATCCCCCGAAAGTTGGAGCACACCCTCCGGTCTCCCTTCTTAAAGATGGGGACCACCACCCCGGTCTGCCAATCCAATGGCACTGCCCCAGATCTCCACGCGATGTTGCAGAGGCGTGTCAACCAAGACAGCCCTACAACATCCAGAGCCTTGCAATATTATATTATTCATACTGAACAATATCTATCACTCCTATATTGTGTAATATCCAGTATTCATTCACTAGTGCAATATTCATTCACCAAGTGCAATATTCATCATCTTCATTATTATATGTATACACGCATTTACTTTTCTTACAATGTACAGATGCACCAATGTAGGTATGTATGTATATATTTTTATACATTCTATTTTTTGTATATTTTACACATTGTTTATTTTCTGTATATCTCTTGATCATATTGATTATACTAGATTATAATATTTTTATAATATTTTTATTTTCATTTTAGAGAGTTTGATTTTCTGTTACATGGCACTGAACAGGAGTGGCCCTCCAATCTCATTGTACATCCTGTATAATGACAATAAAGTCATTCTATTCTATTCTATTAAACATTAGGTCTCTCTCTTCCAAGTCCCTGTTAGTAAATGATTTAATAATTGATCAACATATTGATTTATTCTGCCTTACAGAAACCTGGTTACAGCAGGATCAATATGTTAGTTTAAATGAATCAACACCCCCGAGTCACAGTAACTGTCAGAGTGCTTGAAGCACAGGTCGAGGAGGAGGATTAGCTGCAATCTTCAATTCCAGCTTATTAATTAATCACAGACCCAGACAAAGTTTTCATTCTTTTGAAAGCCTGACTCTTAGTCTTGTCCATCCTAATTGGGAAAATCAAAAACCTGTTTTATTTGTTATTATCTATCGTCCACCTGGTCCCTACTCAGAGTTTCTGTCTGATTTCTCAGACTTTTTATCTGATTTAGTGCTCAGTTCAGATAAAATAATTATAGTGGGTGATTTTAACATCCATGTAGATGCTGAGAATGACAGCCTCAACACTGCATTTAATCTATTGTTAGATTCATTTGGCTTCTCTCAAAATGTAAAGGAGCCCACCCACCACTTTAATCATACTCTGGATCTTGTCCTAACATATGGCATAGAAACTGAAGACTTAACAGTATTCCCTGAAAGCCCCCTCCTGTCTGATCATTTCTTAGTAACATTTACATTTACTTCAATGGATTACACAGCAGTGGGGAATAAGTTTTATTACAGTAGAAGTCTTTCTGAAAGTGCTGTAACTAAGTTTAAGGATCTAATTCCTTCATTGTTATGCTCTTCAGTGCCAACACAGTGCAGAGCAGCTACCTAAACTCTGCTCCCAGTGAGGTCGATTATCTCGTCAATAGTTTTACATCCTCACTGCGTATAACTTTGGATACTGTGGCTCCTCTGAAAAGGAAAGCTTCAAATCAGAAGTTCCTGACTCCGTGGTATAATTCACAAACGCACAGCTTAAAGCAGATAACCCGAAAGCTGGAGAGGGAATGGCGTCTCACTAAGTTAGAAGATGCTCATTTAGCCTGGAAAAAGAGTTTGTTGCTCTATAAAAAAGCCCTCCGTAAAGCTAGGACATCTTACTATTCATCATTAATTGAAGAAAATAAGAACAACCCCAGGTTTGTTTTCAGCACTGTAGCCAGGCTGACAAAGAGTCAGAGCTCTGTAGAGCCGAGTATTCCTTTCACTTTAACTAGTAGTGACTTCATGGATTTCTTTACAAATAAAATTTTAGACATTAGAGAAAAAATTATTCATAACCATCTCAAAGATTATTCTTCATGTTCGGCTGCTTTCAGCACTGCTGGTATTTGTTTAGACTCTTTGGCTCCAGTTGATCTTTCTGAGTTAACTTCAATAGTTACTTCCTCCAAACCAGCAACATGTTTATTAGATCCCATTCCTACTAGACTGTTCAAAGAAGTCTTTCCAATTATTGATGCTTCAATCTTAAAAATGATCAATCAGTCTTTATTAGTTGGCTATGTACCACAGACCTTCAAGGTGGCTGTAATTAAACCTCTACTTAAAAAGCCATCACTTGACCCAGCTGTCTTAGCTAATTATAGGCCAATCTCCAACCTTCCTTTTCTCTCAAAGATCCTTGAAAGAGTAGTTGTAAAACAGCTAACTGATCATCTGCAGAGGAACGGTTTATTTGAAGAGTTTCAGTCAGGTTTCAGAATCCATCACAGTACAGAAACAGCATTAGTGAAGGTTACCAATGATCTTCTTACAGCCTCTGACAGTGGACTCATCTCTGTTCTTGTCCTGTTGGACCTCAGTGCAGCTTTGATACTGTTGACCATAACATTTTATTACAGAGATTAGAGCTTGCTATAGGTATTAAAGGTACTGCACTGCAGTGGTTTGAATCATATTTATCTCATAGACTCCAATTTGTTCATGTAAATGGGGAGTCTTCTTCACACACTAAGGTTAATTATGGAGTTCCACAGGGTTCTGTGCTAGGACCAATTTTATTTACATTATACATGCTTCCCTTAGGCAGTATTATTAGAAAGCACTGCATCAATTTTCATTGTTATGCAGATGATACTCAGCTTTACCTATCAATGAAGCCAGATGACACACATCAATTAGTTAAACTGCAGGAATGTCTTAAAGACATTAAGGACTGGATGACCTCTAATTTCCTGCTTCTAAATTCAGATCAAACTAAAATTCTTGTTCTCGGCCCCACAAATCTTAGAAACATGGTGTCTAACCAGATACTTACTCTGGATGGCATTACTTTGGCCTCCAGTAACACTGTGAGAAATCTTGGAGTCATTTTTGACCAGGATATGTCCTTCAATGCACATATTAAACAAATATAGAGGACCGCTTTTTTTGCATTTGCGCAATATTTCTAAAATTAGAAACATCCTTTCTCAGAGTGATGCTGAAAAGCTAATTCATGCATTTATTACTTCTAGGCTGGATTATTGTAATTCATTATTATCAGGCTGTCCTAAAAGCTCCCTGAAAAGCCTTCAGCTGATCCAAAATGCTGCAGCTAGAGTACTGACAGGGACTAGAAAGAGAGAGCAGATTTCTCCCATATTGGCTTCTCTTCATTGGCTCCCTGTTAAATCTAGAATAGAATTTAAAATTCTTCTCCTCACATACAAGGTCTTGAATAATCAGGCCCCATCTTATCTCAAAGACCTCACAGTCCTATATCACCCCAACAGAGCACTTCGCTCTCAGACTGCTGGCTTACTTGTGGTTCCTAGGATACTTAAGAGTAGAATGGGAGGCAGAGCCTTCAGCTTTCAGGCCCCTCTTCTGTGGAACCAGCTTCCAGCTTGGATTCGGGAGACAGACACCCTCTGTATTTTTAAGATTAGGCTTAAAACTTTCCTTTATGATAAAGCTTATAGTTAGGGCTGGATCAGGTGACCCTGAACCCTCCCTTAGTTATGCTGCTATAGGCCTAGTCTGCTGGGGGGTTCACATAATGCACTGTTTCTTCTCATTCACCTTATTTACTTTGTTTATACTCCACTCTGCATTTAATCATGAATTGTTATTAATCTCTGGCTCTCTTCCACAGCATGTCTTTCTCTCCCCTCAGCCCCCCTCAGCAGATGACTGCCCCCTCCCTGAGCCTGGTTCTGCTGGAGGTTTCTTCCTGTTAAAAGGGAGTTTTTCCTTTCCACTGTCGCCAAGTGCTGCTCATAGGGGGTCGTTTTGACTGTTGGGTTTTCTCTGTATTATTGTAGGGTCTTTACCCACAATACAAAGCGCCTTGAGGTGACAGTTTGTTGTGATTTGGCGCTATATAAATAAAATTGAATTGAATTTTATTTTACCCATTGCCATGAATCCTGGTATCAGAGCTCCATTAATGATGGCTTTCTTTCCTTACTCACACGTGCTAACTCAGGGTGATCATACTCAGAGCTGATTGAACTCTCTTGAACGGGAAACAGAGTTGCTGATCTCAGAGTTGATCAACTCGGAGTCTGTTTTTAAACTCAGAGGTTGTTGAACCTGCTTCATGGAATAGGCCCCAGGTGGTGGCAGAAAGAAGATAAGAAAGAAAGACTCAACAGCGTGAAGGGAGAACATAGCTTCAGTTTATTTAAAATCTGCTTCCATCGGTTCTCAAATCTAGAGACAGAAACACAAAAAGCCTCAAAGTAAAGCTCAGATCTCTCAGACGTGACCATAAATCTGCTTTCAGAGCACCAATGAGGACCCGCCACCCTGAAGCCTCCCAAACATCTGAGTGGAATGTCACCGACGATACGAGTCCATCAAGTTCTTACTCAGAGAAGAAGAATCATCTGAGATCCACACGGTGAGCTTCTGACATGAAAACAAACAGGATTTCTGTCCTTGAAGCTTCTGGACAAATTTGCCCTCACATTCAAAAATATTTTATCTTTATTATTGTTCAAATACACTTTGTAAATGCAACATGAAAAGCACGATCACACAGAGAATAGACACATCTCTCTGAAGTCTGTTCATAAGATGCCCCACCAGGAAAATAAAAACAGGCTTTCATTCCTTCCTCCCTCACAACTTTGCTTTATAAAGACGGAAAACAGCTTCCTGTCGGCTCAAACTGTCACATCCTGCTAAAGCCCGGTGCCTAGAGATAGGGGGTCCTGACTGGTCAGCTGTTGCTCTAAAATAATCAGCACTGACAGCGTGACGCCACAGAAAATAAACCCCCCCAGACCTCAGCATCAGTTTCACAGCCTGCACCCAACATGCCAACCTTCCCAGGAACTCAGACATTTAGAAATAAGAAATCTACTTGAGTTTGGCTTGTGAGAAAGCAGCTAAGTATGACAGCAGAGATTTAAAAACAAGACCACCGCACTCTGACCTCTGTCTGCACTCTTAACGAGGGAGAGCCGCAGTAATTACCCAACACTCAGGTCATTGGGGGCAGAGTGTGAGTACAGTTCACTTCCTGGTCTGTGCCCCTCAATCTGAGAACTATCACAGCTGAATAAATATTTTATTTTTAAAGGGAAGACCTACAAAGTTTGATAGTATTTTTGTCATTACTGAACTTTTTCCAGCTCCTGATGTGACATCATTCTAATGCATTCACATTGAACCCTGAGTGTTCACGCAGTGTGATCACAAAGTTCAAGCAAACAGACCAACCGACCTTTGTCAGAATACCTGCTTCACGCTGTGCCATGAAAGCCATTTAGAAAGGGAGGAGGAGCTTATTGTCCCCATTTGAGGGCAGCTTGAGCTCAGTGGTTGAGCTGCACTTCACACGGAGAAAGAAAACAAAGAGCCTGGAGAAAAGCAAGCGAGCGAGGTTGTGACTGAAGTCCTGAAAATGTTTCTGTGCTCATGAAGAGAAACTTCAGTTGGTGTTTCTGTTTAGCATCGACCCCTTTATACAAAAATTTGGCATTTTTGGAACAGCTGAACACAGAGAACCATAATGTCAAAGTTAACGTATGAGACTTCACATTTAAAAAGTGAGGCTAAAACAAACCTCAGATCATCACTGGTGACCTGACGGATGTTCAGGGGTGGGTTAGTAAGTTTTCTCCTCTGTGTCCTTAGATTAGGATTTGTTGGATAAATGTGTGTGAAACCTCTCTGGGGCTCCTTTGCTGATTAAAGTAAAGGGTCTGCAGACTGAAAGTTTCCCTTGGACTGTGGGGTGGATGACCCGGTCCGTCGAAGGGTCTGAGCTGAGGATGAAACCTGCAGCGTTAATAATTCCACACTTTTGATAAACTGCACTGCTGTTTAATAAACATGTGAATACTGATGTTTAGTTCAAAACTCTACATGTGAAGGTTTTAAACTGCACTTATTCTTCTGCAGAGCAGTCAGGCTGTCACAGTTTTGTTTCCTTACCATAAAGCAAAGACTTTCTTTTTTAACAGACGCTGTGGTTTTACTGGTCTGGCCCCCCTGAGATCAAACTGGGCCGCAGGTGAACTTCTGCATGTCCCCTTTTTAATGAAGCGAAAGCAGCAATGAGGAGTTTTTCCTCATGCGACGGTGAGCTGAACAACTTTCCACCTTACAGGGTTTGTTGGAAGCAAAATGAGAGGTAATTTTCAGTCTTAAGAAATCATTCACTGATTAAATAAAGGAAATATTCTGTCGATTATTTATTATAACTAGTGATTTTTCCAAGGAGACGCTCACTCTGTATTCATTTAAATTAGGTGTAATAATCATCCTCACCTGCTGACCATCATTTTTTCCCCATATGTCTTAATATTTGTCATTTACAGCAAAACTGTGAAAACTTTGGGCCTAAAGGAATCGAGAACTGCTCAAACTAAGCAAATATCCTGCAGATTAATCAAAATCAAGGAAAAAAATTTTTTTTCTTTTTTAGCTGATTTGTTATTTTTCTGTTCTTACTCAGCAGCTTTGAGCTCCTCACTTTGGTTCTCATGGTTTTTCACTTTCAGGTTCAATAAAAGCAGAGCTGCAGGGTCTCCAGACACCCCGTTCATTAAAAAAAGAACAAAAAAAAAACAACGTGCTGAACAGCGTCAGGCCGCAGTCGTGCTTTTTGAAAGAAAAAGAAGAATAATAGAAAACGTTCAGGGTGAGTCGAACACCTGTACACACCTACCTGCCTGCCGAAAGGACGGCAAGCAGGCGCAGATGAGCCGACAGAGCTGCTTAAAACCAGTGAGAAGGCAGAACAGCAACAAAAACAAACAGTAAATGCAGGTTCAGCAAGCAAGCAGGGTTACATATTTCCATTTTTTCTTCATTACATAAAGAAATAACAGGAAGAAGAGGTCAGAGAGGAAGAGAACCCCGAAAATATCCAAGCAGGAAGCTAATAGACATACCTGTACTCACCTCGAGGGCGTAAAGCTAAAACGGCTACGAACAAATCACAAAGTACAGTTTCTTTTTTTTTTTTTGTTAATAACTGCAATCTCTTGAAGCTAACGGTGATACTATCCCTACGGTTGACAGGGCGTTTATGTTCTTTCCTCCATCTTTCCTGTGATGCCACCCCGTCGCCGAGCACCAGGACAAGCGAGCACTCAGTCCGGGAGGCGTGACACCCGGCTTCACAACATCCAGTCTCATGGCTAAGACACAAGTCCAACTATGGCAATATATATTCACGTATATATTTATATAGCTGAAACCAAACCTTCCTTCCTTCCTTCTTGCCTCCTCCTCAGTAATGAAAATGAATGGAGATCAGAAAGTCTAGTCTTACCCCCCCCCCCCCCCCGTTTTGTCACCTGACCTCCCCCTTAAACCAGACAGCCACACCATCCTCGCTCACTCATGAACGGCCCCGTTTCAGTCTACGGCAGCAGCGGAGACACTAAAAACCGGCTCTCCTTCAGGACCGAGCAGACGACCGGGAGGTTGTTCTCTTTTTCCGTTTGTATTTTTTTAAATCTTTTTTCAAAGAAAGAAGTTGTTCTTCAGATGAGGAGGTCGTGGAGATGTGGCATCTGTCCAAAACAGGAGGGGGGGGGGGGGGGGGTTGCAGTGATGTGAAGGAGGGTGGTTCCTCAATGTTCAGATTTCCACCCGCTGAATGTAACCCAGCGGTGGCGCGGTGCATGGCACCGCGGTCAAAGAGATCCCGCGCTCTCCGATCCAGGAGGGGCGTCACCGCTCCTCGACAGCCGAGGGGGATGGGGTGGTGATTCAGCCTCGTCGGGGGGTCATGTCGCCTCCCCAGCCTCCACCGTTTCTTGCCGGTTTAATTTGAGTTGGAGCTTGTTTTCGTCAAACTTCTGTGGTTTTTTTCCCCTCCGTTTCTCCTGGTGGTGGTTTGTTGACGTCAGGACACAAAGCGCCGCCTCGCGCTGCCGTTCAGTGGGGCGGGTTCATGGCGCCGTGACCTCGCTGCTGCTTCTGCTTCTGCTGCAGGAGGAGTTGCTCCAGGGCCGACGGGCCCGGTTGCATCATGGAGCTTGACCAGATAGACTGAAGAGAAAGGCAGAGGGTTAGCGTGAGCCTAAAGCCACAGAAGTCATATGATCAAGACAATATTCAAGGTTCGTACACCTTTTCCAGGATCAAATTCAAGCACTTTTTAAAGCACTTTCAAGGTCCATTTTCAAGATTTTAAAAGGGGTCATTCACAATTATCAACATTTTCCAAAGTTTACAAAAAAATACTTTTTCAGACCCCTCCCTTCCTCCCCAAAAGTGTACAAAGAAAATATTGATCTTCTTTCATGACATTTAATTTCACCTGTTTATTTATTTATTTACTTGGGTCGAGGGGGTATTTTAATGTAATAGGAAGTAGTAAAAACACATCCTGGCACATTCTGGAAAACTTGGAATCAAATATACTCTATTAAAATATTGTACTGCACTGCATGTATGCAAAATGTACACTGTCACACTGAACAGCCGGTCTTGTGCCAAATAGTGATTTCCAGTATTTGACCAAAAAAAAAAAAAAATATTATATATATATATATATATCTATATATATATATATATATATATCTATATCTATCTATATATCTATATCTATATATATATATATATAGATATATATATATATATATAGATATATATATAGATAGATATAGATATATATATATATATATATAGATATATATATATATATCTATATCTATATATATAGATATATATATATAGATATATATATGCGTGTTTTTGTGTACAACTATTTGCAGGACTCACATTAAGATGCTACACAAATTATTTATGCCACCTCAAAAAACAGTTTCTGTACTCCACAAGACTGAGTAATGTTGTAATGTTGTCTATTTTACCACTTTTTCATCTGCTCCTCAGCAGCCAAATGCACCCAAATGCATCGTGTTACTGCATAATTTTCTGATTGTTGATATGGTGCATTTTTCCACCAGTAGGAAAGGTGTTGTCGGGAATTATTTTCTTTTGTCTTGTTTTTATTAGCAAGCACTTCCTGTTAGTGAAAATCACGTTTTCGCCGTTTATTTCTGCACAAAACGCGCATGGAAGGTGAGGACGATATACAGGAAAAAGCATGGCATAAACTATTGGGCATAACTCTGGTTTTACTTGGCCTATCAACGTAATTTAAAAACTGGTACATAGTTTGAAGTCTGCACTTTCGATTCATGGCAGCAGCCTCCCGATGCTACATTATCTAAAATCAGCAATGTCATTTTGACGTGCCAGCGCGTCCGTGGACTCCAGAGGGTTAAGCCAGTCTTTGAATGCCGGGTCATCGAGCCAAAGTTGTGAAAACTACATTTTCCCATGACGAGGCTCAAAATGACTCCGCGCATGCGCACAGCAGATCAGACAGTGGAACCAATGGAGTCTATCAACGTCAGCTCAGGTCCTGCCGAGTAGTTATATTTCTATACAGATTTTATAGTTAAACGAACTTAAAACAAAAAGTCTGCATCAATGGAAAAGTCAAAATATATTGAAGAGGTGATGAAAAATTTACTACCAAGTCAAATTCTGTTTGTTACCTTTTACTACCTTTTAATAGCCTTAATTTGAATTCATTTGATTTACTACCTTTTACTACTCCGCAGAAACCCTGATACAGCACTTGTACTGCGTCACATCGTACGCTATGGACCTCGCTTCAGCACCGAGGGGGACAACCTCACCCTCAGCACAGTGATCCCTCACCTATCACGGGGTTACGTTCCAGAGACACACCACGCCTCCACTGCTCTGTTTGTGTGTTGTGCTCACTGTGCTGAGAATTTTAGCTGTTATTTTTTTCTCTACTTCAGCTTCCAGAACGGATTGCTATAACTGCAGTTTGCTAGCGAGTGCTGCTATTACCAATAGCAATTCTTTGGTACCAGAAGGACCCCGTTCCCATCAAAATACTTTTTATACTTTAATCCCTGATTAGGGAAAAATAGAACTGCAGTAGAAACGTAGGTGATTGCTTGTGAATACAAAGCATTACAACATTATGCTCAGCAGCCCCATGTTTTTCAACAAAAACACTGATAACACAACAGCATCAGTCAGCTGTTTTACGTGCAGTCTGCGCAAGTGCAAAGAGGCAGAGCCGAGACAGCGAGCTCACGTGGAGCGAAAGTAAACGTTTTTCTAGCATCCAAAAGAAGCCTTTTTTCCACCTGTAACCACCATTACTACTAGGAAACAGCTGGAAGTCCTTCATCAACCACCTGATCATCAAGTTAAGAAAAGAACTTTGTAGTTGCTCCATTCACCCTGTTTGTTTCACACAGGGAGAAACTGCAGTACGGAAGTTTAAATATGCAGATGAACTGTTAATACGAAAGAAGTATTTTCTATCCAATTACTCGAGTAATCGATGGAATAAATGATAGAATACTCAGTTACTAAAATAATGAATAGTTGCAGCCCTACTTCTGAATGAAGTCTATCATCATTTTCTGTGGTTTACTGCGTACAGTTTCCATTTTTAATTCAGCTTTTTGGAACAATGCTTACATTTCCGTGTTACATTTATCTCCGGCGGCTTTGGCTGCTTTCCACACCTGCTGCGCGGCATTCACAGCTTGTTCCTGTCTAATATCTTCTGTGAATCGATGATGGCCTATTTTAGAGAATTCAATGAGACCAGGCCATATCGCTGCACACCACGCAACGGCGCAGCGGTGTACAAGTGAACGAGAGTGGACGCCTCCATGGATGCACGGCTGCCGACTTCTATGTTGCTGAATTTACTCGAGGAATGAATACCTGCAGTCGTGGATTGACATTATTTGCGTGTAGTATTTTTTTTCTCGCATGTGACTTTTGCCTCAAATATAATTCCATTTACATCTTATCCATAATTGAGACCTCAGCCAGTCAGCATGTCAAATAATAAATTATCAAGAAAAACATTTAATATTTACTTCTCAGGCTGCTGGTATCAAATGTAAACCTGTGGGGAATTATGTTACCTTGAGGCTGTCAAGCAGCACAGTGGAGGATGACTCCTCCATTGGAGACTCCTGATTGGTCCAGGAGCTGCCCGTCGATCCAGCCTGGTGCCAGCTGGTGTCTGATGCTGCAGAGGAGACTGCAGTTGGCAGGTAGTCCAGACCAAACCCACCAACTGCTCCTGGAAGACCACACATGGAGCAAAGTTCACTGTAAACCTGAGGCGCTGTTAGCAAAGACACTGATCATGTGACCTGTACTTGCTAGTTTTTTCAGTGAGTGATGATGCCATAGGCAGGATGGACCCGCCATGAGTCTGTGTTGCACTGACAGAAATCTCTAAATAGATCCAGGGACTAGAAAGAGAGAGCAGATTTCTCCCATATTGGCTTCTCTTCATTGGCTCCCTGTTAAATCTAGAATAGAATTTAAAATCCTTCTCCTCACATACAAGGTCTTGAATAATCAGGCACCATCTTATCTCAAAGACCTCATAGTCCCATATCACCCCAACAGAGCACTTCTCTCTCAGACTGCTGGCTTACTTGTGGTTCCTAGGATACTTAAGAGGAGAATGGGAGGCAGAGCCTTCAGCTTTCAGGCCCCTCTTCTGTGGAACCAGCTTCCAGCTTGGATTCAGGAGACAGACACCCTCTCTATTTTTAAGATTAGGCTTAAAACTTTCGTTTATGATCAAGCCTATAGTTAGGGCTGGATCAGGTGACCCTGACCTATCCCTTAGTTATGCTGCTATAGGCCTAGTCTGCTCCCATGATGCACTGAGTGTTTCTTTTCATTCACCTGTTTTTACATTGTTTATAATCCACGCTGTATGTTTAATCATTAGTTAATATTAATCTCTGTCTCTTACACAGTTCAATTCTACAATAATACAGAGAAAAGCCAACAGTCTAAACAACCCCCTATGAGCAGCACTTGGTGACAGTGGGAAGGAAAAACTCCCTTTAACAGGAAGAAACCTCCATCAGAACCAGGCTCAGGGAGGGGGGGGTCATCTGCTGAGGGGGGAGAGACAGGACAAAAGACATGAAAGTGTGACAGTGTGTCTTTTGGCCTGTCTCTCTCCCATTAGCCCCAATCGGTCACTGCAGATGACCGCAGGTGACAGTGAACTGTACTGCTAAATCACCATGGTAACGTTTCAGCGCGTTAATGTGCAGCAGCAAAAAGAAACAGCAGAGGGAAAATAAGCTCAGACCTGGTCCTCTGATAATGTCTTTTATGCTTTTTCACTGTTACGTAGGAACTCTACCCAAATCTGAGGGAGCTGTTTTCAAAATAAAAGTCTATCTAAACCAAATGTGAGAATAAAGCGAACAAAAAAGACTGAAACAGAACATTCTGCTCTTTAGAACTAAAAAAAAATGAGGTTATTTTAAAATCCAAGTTTTTATCTGACTCCACGACATGAACTAGTGAGATAAACATTTGGAGATTCCGATGATCTGCTCAGTTTGCAAGAGAAAAAAAAATAAAACCCATGAAAAGATCTGACACCCCCCCAAACGGCTCACCACTCTTGTCGGCCTTCCAGCGGTCCACTCCCCTGCGGTCCCGGCTGTCCGGAGTCCCGATGGGCCCAAAGTTGGAGAAGGGCATGGCTCCGTGGTTGTGGGTTGGGGGGGAAGACGGCAGGCTGCTGGGATTGGACGAGTGAGGAGACTGGCTGGCCGGGGTGGAGTGATCTGCCAATCAGAGCGCAGTTTCCATCAGAGACACATTCCATTGAGCGTGACTGAATATTAATGACTTCTCCATGATGTACCTGAGCTGGCGGGGAGGGAGGGAGACCACGGAGTGCCCTCAAACAGTGAGTAGAGAGATGGCTCCTGATGCACCATGGGAGTGTCGGGCTTCGAGCTGGGCGGCAGGTTTTTACCGTAAGCTTGACTGAAGATGCTGTTCTGGTTGTACTCCTGAACACAAACAGAAACTCGATATTGATATTATGGAAGAATATTTAATTGATCATCCATTCCTGACATTAATTTTAAAGCTCAGCAAACCAAGAGCATTGATGTTGTAAATGTTCACATTTACCAAATTCAGGTTAACAAACCTGAAAGCTATAATCAGCCATCATTTACCTGCAAACTGAAGTTCACCCACTGACTGGCTGTTACCCAGCAAAGGTTTGCACAGTGAAGCAAAACAGAAGTAAAAACTGATTCTTAAAACTAAAATAAATAAACAACATTTAAAAACATGCAGGAGATTTCTTCAGTTTTTTAACATGATTATTCATTCACTTAAAACCAGTATTGCAAAGTATTGTTTAAAAAGGAGATTGCCTTTAACCTTAAATATTATTCAAATTAAAAACAAATACATGAAAAAAGTGGAGGTATAGGGCACAGGCCCTGATTAAAGCCCATCTCACGCAGCCAGCCTGCAGCCTCGCGGGGGCAGAACGAGCCAAAATGAGGCCCAGAGGGCAGCGGACCAGCTTCCTTTGGGAGACCCGCAGACCAAGTGAAAGACCCTGATCGATTCAAAGTCAGATGCAGCTCCACGCATCCTTCCACAGGTTCACCTACGGAAGCTTCTAAGTGTTTGATTAGATCTTGAAGAGAAAAAAATTGTCCTTTTCTATAATCTTTGGAAATGGATTATAAAATTCAATTAATCACCCAGTTCCAGCTTTGGAGCATCTTTTATAGAGACTGGAATGTGTATTTATTTCTGTATTTCTTTATTAAATATCATTGCTACTGGTACGCTCCTCATAACCTCAGATAGCCATTAAGTGGAATTACCCACTGAATCATCACTGACACAATAAAGTGAATCAATGTGACTCACACTGGTCACATTACCATTGAGCCTGAGGTGAGTTCAAAGGTCAAAGAAAAATCAAAGCCTGTGTGAGGCTGTGTGTTTGTATTAAGATGAGATGAAGAGGTTAGCAGGGCTGAGGCGAAGGTTCTGACCTGCATGGGGAAGCCGGGTATGGGCAGCAGAGAAGACGACTGGCTGACGGCCTCGGGGCCACTCTCCACCCGGCTCTGGTTTGGCAGCTGGAGAGACAAAAGACAGAAAGGATGATGACAGACAGACAGACTTCTGATCAGTACAGGCGTGAGTCATGAAGCTGCAGCTGCTCCACAGTAAAAGCCCTGCAGGAGGAGATTTTAATGTGAAGCAGCTGCACAACACGTTACTTTATTCAGGTAAATCTTTGAGATTTGCAGCTGGTGGTTTCTTAGGTTTCCAAACTGGATCCTTTCAGGTCTTTACATGAACTTTAAAGTGTCAGTAATCAGATTGTCTCCTTCAAATCTTAAACACGGCTCTCTTAAAAGTAGATCTACTGCATTTGAGGGCTCAAATTTGGAAAACCAAATCAGTTCAAACTGATTTATCTTATCCATGAAAAGGATCCTTATTATCAGCTCAGTTTGTCTCCAGCTGATTTCCCATCACGTCTCTTAATGTTTGACAACATTCAGCATGCAATTACAGCCACAATCTGAAGCCATTTCGGAAAAACAATCTCCATCTCTACACCAGTGTACTGTGCATATTTTTATTCACAAGTTCAGGCTCTGCTTCAAAGCATTACGCCCTGAAAAGAAGTGAAGCAGCAGTGAAGCTGTGAGGAGTGTCTCAGAAACTGGCCTAGATACACCTGAGAGGATGACCCTTACTGCGAGATCAGCCAAATTCTTATCAGCTAAGGTCTTTGACTTATGGACCTGTTGCTGGAACTTAAATTTGGAGCTTAACATTTTGGGATGAACTGCCCTTGTTCTTTCTAAATGTGAGGCTTCTGCAGATTGTGGTTATAACTCTGGATAAATAGGTGTGACCAGCTCTGGTGAAGCGATGGGTGTGCTAAGAGTGTGGTTTCAGGCTGGATGCAGGGAAGTCAGGGTTTCAGGACAGGGAAGGGTGCTGGATGAGGAAGACAGGGCTACATACAAATATATTTGGTCCAGGAGCAGTGCTAAGAGGGCCAGCCAAGGCCTGGAAGAAATCAGGAGGCTTAGTAAAGATGAGCTCCTCCTCCTCCTCAAAATCTGCTAGAGTTTTTAACAGGTCAGGAGGTAGAAGAGGCGAGCTCTTGTTGTCCTAATGAGAGACGAACCAAGAAGAGGAAGAACAGAAAGAAGAAAGAAAATGAGAGGGGGGAAAATATAAAGAAGGAAAAAAAGAAAGAACGCAAGCCAGTAAAACAGGTAGAAAGAAGGGAAGTTAAGCTGACAAAAGCCTGAAAGCTGAGAGGGAAAGAAAAAAAAAATATATAATATATATATATATATATATATATATATATATATATATATATATATATATATATATATATATATATATATATATGGGACTTTAACGCGTTAATTTTGATTAATTAATTACGAGGAAAATAAATGAAAAATTTTAATGCATTGTAATTGCACTTTGCACCGTGGAATGTTTCTCAGTGTACAAGTTCCCAGTATACAGATTATATCAACGCACAATGTCAAAAATTCAGGGGCCGCATCCTTCGAAGGACCCAGCCCATGTAGACCGGGTCCTTTGCAGCCCACGTACACCGCAAAGGCCGGAAGTGAGCGGCTAGCCTTCATATCAGCGTCACCTGTCCTCACCTCTGCGTAGCTCATGTCGCCTAGCAACCATGAGTGCGAAGCATAGCTGTGTAAAATCAGCTGGTTAAACGGAGAACGAACTTTTTCTCCTTTTTGAGGTTTAATTTTAAGTCTTTAATTCAAAATAAGCTGTTAAAACAAGCATAACACATTTCAACATCAAGGAATACAGCTAAGTGAATGATTATTTCCAACTATATTAAGTGAGACATTAATGTTGAATAAAACTATCCAGTTATGATGCTTAACTTTAATTTCAGGAGTTTGGTTATCACAGGAGCACTTCCACCCTTCATTGGTCTGTGTAATATATATATAAAAAACAAGTCAGAGCGTCAGCTGTGGACCAATGACCAGAATATCTGCAGAGTGCTTATTCTGATTTGAGCATAAATCACACTGTAAACTCCTAAAACCCAAATTAATTATGGGTCACAAATGGCCTGATTCTTCACTGTGGCCAAAGTATTTTGAATTTAACCCCAAAACTTCCAGCAAATTCCATCAACCTTGTTAGAGAAGTGGAAAAAGAGGAGAAATCTTTAAAGTCCCAAACAGAAACCTGCTGTGCAATCTTTAAGAACCAAATTTAATCAAATCTAAGCTGGAAACTTACTGATGTATATTTTATATGAGCTACTCTAATCACTTCATTTACTTTGTAATGTGTAGGTTTTGGCCACTATCAACTGCCCTTACTAGAGCACGATCGGTTTCCTCTGAATAAATTATTAGATGAAACTCCAGCACTTCCACAGCAATTACACCCAATTCTCCCTGGACAGCAACATCAGGAAAAAAGAAAAAGCAGCATAACACAAACTCCTCCCACTGCACCTCCTGAGAGCAGCTCACCTCAAACGAAGGTCCCCGGGGCCCGGCGGGGCCATCCTGCTCTGAGCAGATACCCCCCGGTGATGGCCTCTTCAATCTGTCAGCCAGCACACTCAGGCCTTCCCCCATCCTATACGAGGACTCCCAGTAGAAGTCCGGCATCTTCACATCGGGGTACTTCATCTTCTTGTCCATGCTGGAGAGCTGAGACTGAGCCGATGAATGCAGCTGGTGCTCGTACAGCTTCAGAGGATCCTGAGCAGCCATGTAGAAGGCCTGCTGCTGTGGCTGCTGCTGAGGCTGCTTCATGGACATCTGCATGGGAGAAACCTTCTGCAGGGCCGCCTGGGCCTGGTTCCACATCTGAGCCGACTGTTCCTGGACCTGCATGAACTGCTCAGATGGGAACACAACGAAAAGGGGGGGAAAAAAAAAAAAAAAAAAAAAAAAAAAAAATCACTCACTGCATGACAGGCTGTCACAGCTAGAAACTTCATCCTAAACATTACTGTGACTTCAAAACACTCCTGCCATGAACAAAATATTGTTTTTGATATTTATGTGTCTTGAGGCGACAGAAAAGTTTCATTTAAAATAAAGAGACACTGAATGTGAACAGCTTCAGAGTAAAATCATACTGAGGACAACAGTCAGCCTGCCACAGACAATGGAAAGACAGGGCGAGTTGGTTATCAGCTCTAAGCTGTAGTTAGTGTTGCCCACTGTATACGCCAGGAGCAGAAAGAGTCACTCAAAGTATAAATATCACATCCTTCACATGTTTGTGGAAAAAAGCAGCCGAGTCCTTCAAATAGAAATCAGTCTGCAGGCTGTTAGCAGCACACGAGTCAAAAGTTTCCCAACTCAGGTTGGAAATCAAACAATCACAGAGGATGTAGTCAAAACGGGTCGAACATAATGAGTCATTAACCAGGCTGCTGACTCATGCTCAATCAAAACAGTAAAATAAAGGAAGTGGCAGTCATGTGACCTGACCTGCTGCAGTCCTGGGTGGTGAGGTGGACTCTTTCCCATGCCGACCTGCTGGACAGGTTTGGTGGGTGACTGCTGCTGACTCATCACCTGAACCTGCAGCTGGACCGACTGCTGCAAAGCCTGCTGGGAGGGCGGCTGAGCCTGGGCCTGCTGAGCCTGGGAGGGGCCGTGTCCCGAGGATCCCGGCCCCTGACCGGGCCCCGGGCCCGAGGGCCTCTGCTGACTATAGGGAATGTGGGACTGCTTCCCGGCTTGGACCTGAGTGCCTGCCTGGGTGTGGACAGCTGGCTGGAGGAAAGGCCCTGGGACAGACACACCAGTGGAGAAGGTGAAGCCCGGATTCACCTGGAGTCCTGGGAATGCCACAGGGGGTGGAATCACATAGGCTGAGGGAGGGAAACCTGCAGAGGATGCAATCAAAGTTTATAATTGCCACCAGAGACAACACAGGGCAAAAATATGCAGACAGTGAAGCTCACTGAGAGGCTGATTAAAATACCATCAGAGTGGCTGATGGTAATGGCCCTTGTTACAGTAAGTATACGCTGAAAGTAGATCCTGAGAGGTTTTTGTTTTATAAGATGAGGACAGCAGACCTGGATTTTGGTTTGAAGTCAAGAAATAAAGTTTGGAGGCCTGACGATAAATGAGCATGGTAGCAAGAATGTTCTGGGTTCACCCCCCAGGATACCCCCTTCTGTGTAGGGTCCACAAGCTCTGGTGTGGTTGTGCATGTTTTCACCAACAGCTATAGTTTCTCCCACCATCAAAAATGAAATATCACGCTAGGTTCATGGTGCTTCTCCAGGCTCAGGACTCACTCGCAAGAGTTTCAATTCCTGGTTTAAATAAATAAATAAATAAAAGTGCAAACATACCGGGTCTGCTGGGCAGAGGTGGGAAGGCTCCGGGATGATGGATGGGGATGAACTGGGAGGAGCAGGTGGTTTGAGTCTGAGTGACAGGAGTCTTCTTAGCCTCAGACACCGGAGTCTTCCTCAGCTCCGTCTGTGCCTTCACCTGAACGAGAGGAAAGCATCATCAGGTCAAGACTGGGGTTAGACTCAAACCAGTAGTTTTGTGAGAAAACATTTCAGCTTCTACCTGTTTTCCAGCATCAGCCGTTTTCTCATGGCCGCTCTTCTTTAGTTCGCTCTTCCTCTTGCCATCCCTCTTCAGCTCTCCTTTCCCAGCAGCCCCGTTGCCTTTGGAGAAGTCTCGGCGCTCCTTGCTGCCATCTTTCTGATTGTGGTTTCTTGTGGGCTCGCGGCTCTGCTCTCTAGGTTTGATGTTCTCTTTGAAAGTGACAACTGGACGGTCACTGCTGTCGGCCCATGAGCTCTGAGTCTTACCCACGGAAAGCACCGACTTCAGGCCAGAGTTCCCGCCATCATTGGCTGTCTGCTCACCGTTTGAGGACTCCTGCAGCACGGGCACCTCCTTCTCCTGTGGCTCCTCGATGGCCTGCTCTGGAATGTTGGTCATGAAAACGAGGATGCCGTCCTCGCTCACTCTGCACTGGATCAGTCTGAAGAGAGGAGACAGCCATGACACACCAGTTTGTATATGGTAAACAGTGACAGAGCGGAACTACACTCACCCCGGCTGGTTGTCAGCCACCCATTTGCCCAGGGTGATGAGTCTCTGGTGTCGGGCATGCACTGGCAGGCCGTCCCGGTCCACCAGGATGCCCTGATGTCCTTTGGTGAAGTCCAGACACCTAAAACAGGAATATACATCAGAACATCTGCGCTCACCAAACACTCACACCGTTCACCAAGAGTGGGAGGAGAGTCGTTACCTCAGAGCGGGCCGGAGAGCCAAGAAACCCTGCAGCTCAAACTCTTCAGGCAGGGGTGTGACTGAGGAGAAAACAAATATACACTACGGTGAAATTTACATTCTGAGGAAATTAACCAAGTCAGAGAAAAGGTTAAAAACACATGGATGGATTTATGCAGGTAGAGAACTTCAAAAGCCTGAAAAAAACAAACTACCAGGGTTATTATAGTTAACAAAAACGAACGAAATAACGAAAACTGAAATTGAAAAAACATTGTCGTTAACTGAAATAAATAAAAACTACAATTAAAAGGAAAAAACGATAACTAACTAAAACTGTATTGTGAGTTTACAAAACTAACTAAAACTAACTGAAATTATTGTGGATTGATAATTTTTCCGCTCTCCGAGTTTAAGCTGGGAGCGCCGTCGGGCAGCTGTGTGCATGCGTGTGCACGAGAAAGCAGCAGAGTTGCTCTGAACCGACCGGGTTCAGAGCGGGTCCACACTGCCGCAACGCTGTGATGAACCTGTTCAGTTCTTGTGCGTTTCCGTCTATTTTATCAGTGAGAGAATAACAATCAGGAATAATAATCAAAGCATCGATATAAGGACTCACAAATGTCAGCAGATTCCTGGAGGGAGACTGCTGTCGGAATGGACGTGAGGAAATGAAGGAAGTGGAAAAACAGGGACAAATATGTTTGCAGCCAAAAAACTGAACACAAAGAGCGAGGACCAAAAAAAGTCCCAGCTGGCACTGCAGCACACGACCACAAGGTAATAACACACACAACACACACAGCTACACAAGCATAAATGCGGACATGAGGTCGGACACTTCCATAGATTGTGTACAGAGGATGCAAAGACCCTGCAAGTCTAATCAGCGAGCATCTAACAAAGCTAACAGAAGCAGCTTCAGGTGGTGAGAACATCAGGAAGCAGCTGGATTTGACCTTTGACTCCTTCAGTTTGTTTTTGTCAAACACCACATGTAGGTGTTGTTAATCTACTGCACTGACACTGGAGTTTATTGGGAGTTTATTGTAGAATTTATTGAGTTTGGGAGTTCATGTTTTTCTTTGTTTCTCCCTGCTGATGTTCATGTGTGTCCTAATTATTACACATTTAGCACGTAGTGCTTCTGTCTTGTGAACTGTTGGTTGTTGAATATATTTCTTTATGGTATCTTTTGTTGAGTTTTTATTACACAATAGTCACTTTTGCACATTGAATCTTGCACCTGACAAAGTATGAAAATACTAAAACTAATACTGAAACTAACGAAACTAAACTAAAACTAAGCATTAAACCTAAAATAAAAAACGAGCAAAACCACTCTGAAAACTAATTAAAACTAACTGAATTAGAGAAAAAACAAGTAAAAACTAACTAAAACTAAACGATAATGTAAAATCCAAAACTATTATAAACCCTGCAAACTACTGCAGTGTAGACAGTGACTGACGAGTCATTCCACTTCCTGTAAATCCCTTTGTACCAAAAAATGGCTACAAGTCAGGCAGGTGCACAGCAGGGAGAGACAAGAGAAAGCTACCTTTCTGTGTACAAGTAAAGGCTTTCAACAGCGAAAGTAATTATTTCGACCTGTTCTTAAAATGCTAGCATTCTGCTAATGTATGCTGATTGATCGATTTAGAACAGGACACCCTCCCTCCATGGCGCCCGTTTGCAAACAGGAACAAGTTCTAAATGCAGAAGAGGCAGCTGTTTGTGGTGGTTGAAGATGAAGCTGTCATGAGGCTGCTGCTTGCTTCATGCCGGTAGGATGCTGTAAAGTGGCTTGTGGTGCTGTAAAAACTTTAAAAACTGAACTACATCTATTGTCTTAATTCTTTCTATAACAACATGATGAAAAATTCCAGATTAAATATATTTACTCTAAGAAATTTATATTTGCTTTACAGTTCCATAAAGTCCCATAGAGCAGATTTAAAATCAAACGGTGCAGATGTCCTACCTGAGGAGCAGGACAGGTCGTCCTCTTTGGGCTGGAAAGTGTTGAGAATGGACACAAGCCAGGGCCAAACACTGAAGAGGGTGAAGAGTTATAGCTTCAATTCAGAACTCCACACTGGTTAAAACAGAGAAAGTCTGCAGCACTTACTTCTGCCTTTTGATGACAGCAGCCTCGTGGAAGATGCTGGGTCTCAGTTTGAGCCAGTCCAGAGACACCTTGATGGCAGGCAGAGGGCACTCACCCATGATCTCTTCCCCCCGGTTCTTGTTGAGCAGAATGCGGGTGCACATCACGCCCAGGAAGGACACTGAGGAGACAGGAAGTCACGTCAGATACCACCAAAATAGTTTGGGTCATTATAACCATCTACAGATTTAAAAAAAGAAATACAAATTTGGAATAGCTGCTAAAGTTATTCTACTTTAGTTGTACAGTTATACACATGCCAGAGTCCTTCCTGCAATGCCTTCATACCTGTAAATAATAAAAGAACTTAACAGTCACCATTTATATCTGATATGACCATCATTCAAACGTAGCAGCAGCTGCGTATGAATCTTCCGTGTAATCAGTGTCATTATTATCAGCAAGTTTTCGGTTCTTACTGAAGAGGCCGAGCAGCTGGAACCAGCTGATCTGCTGCTCGCTGCTGTAGCTCTGCTCGCTGCTGTCAGCCGTCAGGTCTCTGAGGTGGTGCAGCTCAAACAGGTTAATGACAGTGATGTGGACCAGCTGCTGAGAGCTGAAGGCCTTCTGCATAATCAGTCTCTGCACACACAAACACACGGCAACAACGATATCATAACAACTGATTTCCACATGCACGTATTAAAACTCTCCAAAATAACACATCTTCAAGTTGTACCTGAAACTGCTCCTCCAGTTTCTCTCTCAGGCTGTCCAGCTTGTCCAGACTCTTACTCAGGTAGACATGACCATGAAATTTGATGAAGGCCTTGATGAAATCAGACACGCTCCACTTGGTTTTCACTTCATCACGACTGCAGGAACAAAGGAGCAGGAGGAGGAGGAGGAGGGAGGATTTAATAGAGAGGAAATGAGAGAACATCATATTCCAAGAAGGTTTTATATTAAAAAATTTTAAAGTCTCTGAGAGGTTTTTATTTCTTTCCAGATGGACAAGATGTTCCAGGCCAGGCACCAGAAAAAGTGACTCTGGACCTTAAATTAGATCCTTTTCTTTGACTGTACAGTGGAAAGAAAAGTCCAACATCTTGTTTTTGTGTTGTGAGCTGGTACCTCTCCAGAGCCTTGGACAGAGCCTTTTGCAGATTGGTAGAGGCTGCTGGGAAGGGGAACTTGACTGCAATGCTGCGGCAGTAATAGAAGATGGTGGTGAGGTGGTCTCCTTTAGAGGAGGCCAGGATCGCCAGCTGGTTGTAGGGCTGACCTGCAGAAGACGGAGAGAGGCACCACATGAGCAGGGATGAACTACAAACATGAATAGAATAGAATAGAATGCCTTTAATGTCATTATACAGGATGTACAATAAGATCGGAGGGCCACTCCTGTTCAGTGCCATGCAGTAGAAAGTTGAACTTTCTAAAATATACAGAAAATAAAACAGAATGTATAAAAACATATACACTGTAAAAAATAAAATAAGTATATACATATGATAATGAAGATGGGTGAGTATTGCACTTGGTGAATATTTCGCATTATAGAAGTGATAGATATTGTTCAGTATGAATAATATTGCACAGAGATGTGGGTATTGCACAGTTAGAGTGTGAGTTCAGGGTGGTGATTGCTTTGGCAAAGACTACCCTCTGAAGCCTCCCCCGTCTGCCTCAGTGCAGCTGCCGTACCATACTGTCATACAGTACGTCAGCAGGCTCTCAATGGATGAGTGGTAGAAGGTCAGCAGCAGGTTTGAGTCCAAGTTGTTCTTCCTGAGGACCCTCAGGAAGTGAAGTCGCTGCTGAGCCTTCCTGATAACAACTGTGATGTTATCTGACCAACAGAGATCAGCAGAGATGACGCCAAGACACCAAGAAACCTGAAGGTGTGGACCCTCTCCACACACTCGCCGTTGATGTAGAGGGGAGCTGGGTCAGTCCTGTGTTTCCTGAAGTCGATGATGATCTCTTTGGTTTTCATGGTGTTCAGTACCAGGTTGTTCTCTGAACACCAGGCTGTCAACTTCAGGACCTCCTTTCTGTAAGCTGCCTCATCTCTCCTTGAGATGAGTCCGACCACTGTGGTGTCGTCAGCAAATTTGACGATGAGGTTGTTATTGTGGGCCGGACTGCAGTCATGGGTGTAGAGGCAGTACAGGAGGGGGCTCAGCACACAGCCCTGTGGGGAGCCAGTGCTCAGTGTGTGGGTGGAGGAGAGATGGGGGCCAAGTCTCACAGTCTGGGGCCGGTTGGTTAAGAAGTCCTTTATCCAGGAACATGTGAGAGGGGGGAGGCCCAGGGTGTGCAGTTTGGTGGTGAGAATGTCCGGGATGATTGTGTTGAACGCTGAGCTGTAATCCACAAAGAGCATGCGAGCGTAGCTCTGCTGCTGCTCCAAGTAGCTCAACACAGAGTGGAGAGCTACAGCGATGGCGTCCTCTGTGGATCTGTTTGCTCGATATGCAAACTGATGGGTGCCGAAAGTGGGGGGTGGTTCTTCACGTGCTTCTTATTCCAGTTGTGTTGATTCATAAACACCAAATCTAACACATGAATTTTTCATTAAAAGGCTTTCACACAGGTGCAGTATTAATGTACTATATGGGTTCAAAGGGTGAGCAGAACTTTTGAAATGTAAGCATTTAATCATCAACAAGCTTTATCTCACATCACAGAAATCAGTTTCCCTCACATGTGAAACTATTTACAACACACAAACTGGTGAGCACGGCACCGCCAACATAATTAAACCAAATTTTTTCCTTGGTACTTCATAGTTGCAAGAACTATGCAAGTATGACATTTAAGAGAAACAAACCAATTAAAATTCAGAGCATTTAAATGTGTGCATGTGTTTAGAGCTCCATTTTAAGGACTACAGAGAGACTGCCAAAGCAGTAACCCAAGGCCATTTAAGAACAGCTAGAACTGACTGGTATCAGGCCATATCAGAAAAAAAACATGCAAGAAACTTGAGACAGAAAAAATACAATTAATATGGAAAAAAACCATAGCAGAATAAAATATTCCTAAAACTAGTAGGACATTTGTTTGCAGTAGAGAAGTGATTCTAGAGTTGCCACCACAAAAGCACAGTGTCGCTTTCTCTTTGATTTATATCATGAAACAAATAAAAGCAGCTGTTTAGATAATCAGAGACTCCTGGAGTCTTAATAGATGTGCTTTACCTCTAAGAAAAACAAGTGTAGCACAAGGAGGTAATGGGAGGGATGGATTTCCATTAAACAGCAAAAGCTGAAAAAGACAGTTAAAGAAAACCTGCAAACTCACCGTTTGATGGAACCAGCTGAGCTGCATGCCGGTAGTAAGACTCCGCCTGGCTGGTCTGGTTACGATAACGAGCTGAAAGACAAACGTGAAGAATAAGCTCTGAAAAATATAACCCGAGATGTTCAGTCGAGTTCAGTCACCACTCATGAACATGAAGCTTTTCTCACCGATGTCTCCAAGATGGACGAGACAGTGCTGGCAGATGTAGGAGCAGGAGCTCGGCTGAGGGGTGACGATGGCACTGGTGTTGCTCTGCTTATTGCTGATGATGCCGAGCTGAGACGACTTGACGCGACAGGGCAGGTCCACGTTGAACACGGTGCACAGCTCCTGCAGCAACTGGAACATAGCAGGAGTCCAACACTGTTAGTCTCTGTGTGAAATCTCTCACTTCCCTGCGGCTGCACAGGTTTATATCTGCTTTATATCAGGAATATTATAAAAAAAAAAAAAAAAAAAAAGTTACATTTTGAATAAAAATGTGAAAATGTCCCCAGAGCCTGGACCAACTTAGAAGAGACTACCTTTTGAAGTCAATCCAGGAATACTTTGGGAGCGCAGAACATCTGTCATACCTTCACAAATACATTAAATACCTACAGTAATATCACCAAACCGCAGAGAAAGCTCACAATGAACCTACCTGTGTGTAGAAGCCACTAGCTGCTTCAAGAAACAGCGATAAGTTGGCCTGGACCTCGCTGCGGTTGGGGTTGGCTCGGTTCTTAGCCTGGCTCTGAAGGGTCGTGATCTGGTTCTTGAAAGCATGGTTCCACCTGTAGGCAGAAGCACACATCAGGATTATCATGATGGTCTGAGGACTCCATAGAGGTTTATCAATGAAGGGAATCCTTCAATCTGAATCCTTGAATGCTGTCACAGTGACAGCTGTGGGGAGTGTGTGAACATGCTCACGTTGTCTATCACTGCCTTTTTACATGAACCACAAACTGGTCTTTGGTGGCGAGATAGGCGCACAAAGATTCAAACATATTTTTGGTTTCTGCAGCTTCCAACAAAGAACAACAGGTTTGCAGGACTGCAACTTTGTGGAATAAGACCCATCATCTGGGATATCCTCCCTCATGATGGTATTCACATCACATTATAATCATGTGTGTGCAGGAATATGACTGCTGCAAACATACATACTGCAAAACATTTGTGGAACTGTTATTCTAGAAAACAACTGATTTCTGACACAAAAGACTTCTTTCAACTTCTACCTGTGATTTTGACTATTCTCTTCATTCCTGTTTCTACAGCTACAGTGATGCAGAGACACAACCTCGAATGGGTGTAAATCAATCTAATTACAGTTGTTTAAGGGAAAACAATGCTGTGTGGTGTGATGCAGAGTGGAGGCAGAGCAGCTTACAAGTCCTGTTCCACCTTCTTGTCCAGTGCGTACTCAAGGTCTGTCACCAGCATCTTCTGGTACAGGTCCTGCAGGGCCTGCCGAGACGTCCACACCTCTGCTGCCCCCAGCTTTGAATCTGAAAACACACACACACACACACACACACACACACACACACACACACACACACACACACACACACACACACACACACACACACACACACACACACACACACACACACACAGAAGTCAGTCTGTTAAAAGAAATCTGCTGCATCTGTGGACTCTCTGAAAGGTGTGTGTACTAATATTTGGCAGCAGTGAAAAACACCTGATTTATTTATTATTTTTGAACATGTTCTCCCTGTGCTTGTGTGGGTTTCCTCCGGGTACTCCGGTTTCCTCCCACAGTCCAAAGACATGCACTTACTGGGGTTAGGTTACAGTAATCCCTTGCAGCGAGTCCGCGTAAAATATTTATTGCGGTATTTTCGCTGTTTCGAGGGTTTTTGCGGTACTCATTCTTCACATGCGTAGTACGTGTTGTACAGTAATGTATATATTTGGTGTATAAGTGTGTGCGTGGGGTTTATAAAAACTATTAAAATAATGTATAAGTATTAAAATAAATATAGCGTCCCTACTTCGCGGATTTTCACTTATCGCGGGTGGTCCTGGAACGTAACACCCGCGATAAGTGAGGGATTACTGTAATTGGCTACTATAAATTACCCATAGGTGTGAATGAGAGTGTGAAAGGTTGTTTGTCTCTGCCCGGCGACAGGCTGGCGACCTGTCCATGGTGTACCCTGCCTCTCGCCCTATGACAGCTGGGATAGGCTCCAGCCCCCCCCCCGTGACCCTGAACAGGATGAGCGGAAGCAAATGCATGGATGGATCTTGGAGGGATTGAAAAAGTACAAATTACACCTACATACATATATATATCTATATATTTATGTACACATACACCTATGCACATATATACACATGTACACATATGTGCCTAACTACACACACACCTATACGCACATATACACATTTGCGTATATACACGTTTTACACATTATGTCAGTTCTAAGTATGTTTATCAATGGATTCCACCTTTTCTTAAATAAATCAATGGTTAGGTTTAGCTTTGCTGTTATTTTCTCCATATTATAAACTTTCAACAATCTCTCTTTCCATTGATTTACAATGGGGGGGGGGGGTTGTACCAACATACTGTAATCATTTTCTTTGCCACCAAAACCAGAATTCCAAGCAGATACAATTTTTCTTTGATTAACCACTTGCTTGGGAGCACTCCCAGGACAAAGACAAAGGGGGTTCCTTTCAATAAAAATATGTAAAATGTTTAAAGTTTCCTCTCTAATTCCTTCCCAAAATGTTTTTATCTTTGGGCAGTCCCAGAAAATGTGTGTATGGGCTCCAATTTGTCTACACTGTCTCCAACACATATTTGTTTTGCCCTTGTCATATTTAGAAATGATGTATGGTGTTCTGAAACATCCAACATTTACCTTCCACCAGAATTCCTTCCACAGAGGGCTGTTGGTCAGTTTATGGTTGTTTTCACAGGATAGCTCCCACTCTTGATCCTCAATTACAACAATTCCCATTTTTCCTTTACCCCAGGAGGGCCCCCCAACATACATGACTATAGGCATTTATATAAGTTTGACACCATTTTATCACACTTTCTTTCTTTAGTGGCCTTCATAAGGGGCATTTCTAAATTCATGGGTTGTAATATGAGGAGTGGCCAATCTTTATGGGACATCAGATAACTTCTCATCTGTAAAAACCTGTAAAAGTCATTTGAAGTCAACCCATACTTCTCCTGTAACTGACCAAATGACTTCAAAATCTCCCCTTCAAACAAGTCATCAATGAACATTAAGTTCTTATTTTCCCAGTCTCTGAACAATGAATCAAGTTCTCCCGAAAGAAAATCTATTATGTCCACAATTTTCATGGCCCTAGATATTGATTGCGGGGGCTTTGATATTTTTCCTATTAATTCTAAAAATCTTTTGGGTACATTTCATCCATGTTGGTGGTTGTGTGCTTGTTCAAGGCTTCATTTGAACCAAAAGCGAGGGCCTGCCTGCAATGAAAATTTAGGGCACAAACTTTGTTCCATTGTTAACCATGTTTCTTTGTTCTGGATTAGCCATTCTAATAATCCTCCCATTTGTGCTGCCCAATAGTATATTTTCAAGTTTGGCAAGTTAAGACCTCAATATGCTTTACCACTAGTCAACTGTAAAAATTTGATTTTGGCCTTTTTTTTCTGCCAAATAAGAGTGGAAATCATTTTTTGCATTTTCCTAAAAGAAAGTTACTGGAATCCAGATAGGAAGGGACATAAACAGGTACAATAACCTGGGGAGAATATTCATTTTGATTGTTTCAACCCTTCAAAAAGAAAGACAGCGGCAATATTTCCCATCTTTTTAAATCTTTTTGGATTTGATCCAATATCTTCCTATAGTTTGAATTATACAATTGAGAAATATTCGTAGTGATGTTAATTCCCAGGTATCAAAACCCGTTGGGTGACCAATTAAATTTAACTGTTTCAGCTAATTCTGAGGGCCAATACCCCTTTATCATCATGGCTTCAGATTTTGATTCATTCACTTGGTACCCTGGTTCACTTGTCCTTCAAACAATTTAGAATATTTGGTATAGAAATTATTGGGTCTCTAATATATAATATGACATCATCAGCATACATTGACAACTTATGGGTCTTGATTTTATCTGACATGCCTATAATAGATGGATCAGTCCTGATTAACTCTGCTAAAGGCTCAATGCTAATAGCAAAACTGGTGATAAGCACCATCCTTGGTGCGTTCCTCTTTTTAGGGGAAAGCTTTCTGACAAATGACCATTTACGCGTACTCTAGATGTTGGACTGGAATACAATACTTCAAACCATTTAATGAAATTTTCATTGAAGCCCATTTCCAGTAGGACCTGCTTTAAGTACATCCAGTCCACCCGAACAAATGCTTTCTCAGCGTCCAAACTAAGCAGCATTGAAGGGTGTGGACCTTGTTGGCCTACTGATATTATGTTTAGGGTACGTCTGATGTTATTTATTCCTAATCTTTTGGGTATGAATCCCATTAGATCAGGGTTAAAACATCTGATTTAAATGGTGAAATTTCACTTTTTTGTGATTTACTTTTGTTAAACTAAACTGAAAAAAAAAATCAACTGAAATTCAATTTATTCTAGTCTTTCGTTTTACCATTGTGGGATTTCATTTAAAACTGAGGCCTTAAAGACATAAAATCAGAATCCTCAAAGTTTAAGGAGGGCGACAAAGCAAACTGGTTCCTGATGACTAACTTTAAGATGAGTCCAAGTCATTAACAGTGAGAAAACACTCAGCTTAAATTCAGAGGTAATGATTTACACATTTGCTTAGCAAGGAAAAGGTCACTGGTTCAATTGCAGTCGGAGACATGAATCCCGTTTGGGTTCCGTTAGGAACCCTGGCGTAACTCTGTCAAATCAAACATGTGGAGCTACTCACCATGTTCCCCTTGGACAGGTGAGCAGCTGAAAGTCCCTATAAATACTCTATTTGAAACACTGTCTCTGACATGCACTTGTTTTTTAAAATCAAATACTTGCTAGTGCTGATGTAATTTGACCTACTTTAAACTTCCTGTCACAGACAGAGCGAGGGAGACGCTCTACTGTCGGGGCTGCAGTCCGGTTAGTTCTCAACATCTCAGAAACAACAGCTAACTCACACTGTACATGAATACAAAAGGACGTGCTGCCAACCTGAGAGGCAGCAATTCCAGGGGTGTCAAACATATGGCCCCAGGGCCAGAACCATCCCATCAACGGGATCAATCTGAACTTCAGGAAATATGAAAAAGAACCACAAAAATGTTGGACTCGAACCTGCATTTTGTATCAGATTTACAGCCTTTAACTGACAAAGATGTCACCCACGGCCTGTCACACTATACCCAGGGTTCTAGCCAGGACAAATTCAGCCTGGCACATGTGTGTGTTGGGGTGGGGGCTAATTAGCATCAAGTTGCTAATGCTAATTAGCTTACTGATGCTAAAAGCTAAATGCTGTGCCAGCTTACTAATTCCGTGACAATGAACAGTTGAATAATATTATGTATGTAATGTTCTCTGATGGTTGGTCCTATGGGTCATTGAAGGCACCGGAATCTGATTGGACCATGTAACTTGATGACAAAGTATAGATCCCTCTGAAAATAAGATGCACATTTACCTGCAGCTATTGTTAATAAACATTCCTTAAGCAACACGTCAGTGTGTTATCCAGGTGAGTCTATGAAGACAAGGAACAAGACAAGCCCCTGGGATTTTATGTTTGATATTAAGCCCAAAATTGAAAAAACGTGGAGCATTATGAAACGAAAAATAAGATAAACACGACCCTGGACTGTTGAGCTGCCATCCAATTCAAAATTAGCTAATAATTTTGTAACATGGTAAATTTTGAGAGATTTGCAAATCATTGCATTCTGTTTTTAATTTCCATTTTACGCAGCATCCCAGTTTTTTGGAATTGAGATTGTAACCAGACCCTGAACAGGATAAGTGGAAGAGAATGAAAGGATGGATGGATGGAAGGTAGGTATCTGTACCAGCAGGAGAGCAAAGCAACATATTTTACCTTCAGTGAAAGGATTAGGCCTGAATCAGAAAACATTAGTCTGCAGATGTCAGCTGAACAGAAAAAACTGCAGACCGAGAATACTTCTGTATGTTCTTTATATTTTTTAAGCTGCTTTTATTTATTATAATTCTTCTGTTTATTTTTTAGTAGTAAAACTATCGAACATCCAGTGGGGCAAAATGTAACCCCCCCCACACTCCTCCAGTTTATGGAGCAAATATGCATTACCCATTCATCAAATATTAATTTCTATTAGACACTCCCCTTTAATGGGCAACAAAGCCAAGCCGGAAGCCACATGACCATCCTGTAGGTGCCTCATTGGAGGATGTGTATGCGGATGTCTCTGATTGGTTGTTTTGTATTTTTCTACTGTGCCTGATTTAAAATGTAACAGACAAAAGCTGATGACAATTTAAATTTCTCTTGCTGCAAAAGCTGGAAAGATAATCTGACAGCTTATATGACAAATCAAAGAGGTTTTTGGTAAATCATCATCAATCCCTTAAAGAAGCTCTAGCCATGATGGTGTCCAGCATCTGTCTTCCTGCTCTGAGTGAAAATCCACTGAAAACAAAAACATGTCTAACACACCTCCAGATAAAAACCATCAAAGCGCTCAGGCTGGGTGGAGGCTGCTCTGCTAGACAAACTGGAAGGTTTCCAGTCATCATGAGAAACTGCTGCTCAGCTCTGAAAAATCAGGGTGCGCAATTAAAGTAAAGCGAAGCGAGCCAGCAGGTCTGTGGGAAACTAATCGATTCACTGGTCTGCCGTAAAAAACAGACAAACCCATCCATTAAAAATAATTTCAACTTCAGCCAAACCAACTATATGAAACAAATACATCGCTTTTACAAATGCAGTCTGATTTTTCCGATATCTAAGCTGAGACTTCTTGTTCCTTCCATCTGCTGCTCTTTGTTTACAAGTACAGATACATTTCAAAAAGCTAACGTAGGGTTTATGACACATACACACACAAATTATGGGAACTGAACCAGAAGCTATGGAGACGTACTTATGTGCAGTTATTCAAAAAGTCAGTCTGAAGCCAGCTGTGATGACCTACGTTATGAAGGTAGAATTTTGACTGGTTGTTTGAACAGGTAAGAGTGACAGTGGCATTACTGCCCCCTGGTGGACAGTGAAGGAAATGGACTGGCATTTATGGCTACATTCACACTACAACCTGAAGTGACCCAATTCCGACTTTTTATGAAATCCGATTTTTTTTGCGTGGTCGTTCACATTTCCAAATATATGCAACTTGGATGTGATCTGTGTGTGAACTGCAGACGACCCTAAAGTGTCCCGCACACACAGTAGAGGACGCAATAACGTCACTCGTACTGAGCATGCTCATTGTTTACAGAAGTAAGCTTGTTTTCCTTCCCGCGTCCGCGTAACGGGACACAGAATAGTGACGTTTGTCTAGTATCAATGACGTGCAGGTCAGATAAATGCGACCTGGCCGTACAGACACAGGTCGCATTTGAAAAGATCGGATACGCATCAGATTTAGGACCACATATCCAAGTGGCCTGGGGTCACAGATCCAATTTCAAAAAAATTGGATCTGTGTTGTTCAGACTGTCATGAAAAGATCGGATACAGGTCGCATGAGGGCAAAAAAAAAAAAAAAGGGAATAGGGCAGTGTTAATTTTGACAGCAAATTTTAATTTAGTTTTAGTCAGTCTTTTGACAAAAATGTAATTTAGTTTTAGTCATAATTTAGTCATCTGAATAGTTTTAGTTTTAGTCTAGTTTTAGTTGACAAAATTATCCTAAGAATATAGTCGACTAAAAGTAAAATGTAAATGCTTTTTCTTCAGTTCCCTTGAGTTAGTCATTATACACACTTACACACAATGAAACATTTATTAAAAGTTATGGAATATTATTAATAATAACATTAGCGTTTCACCTGCTTCCCACACACCTGATCATTAACACCACCTTACTGAGATAATACGAGCGTTTTACAGCAGGACGCTCTGAAAGGTACAGGGCAGTGTTCAGGACTAAGATTAGGAAAGGCTAATCCACCGCGGTGTGGAGATTTTCTCTAAACATAAACGCTAAACTGGGAAAAAAAACTTTACCCTGCATGACATTAAAATGCTGACCTTTGCATGGAGATCTGGGTGACTGGTTTGCAGATGTCGTTTAAGATTTGTCCTGTTTTTACCCGAGATAGTCGCCCCACATGGTTTACACATCGTTTTGTTTGTCACAGCGTCAAAGGACAAATGTGTCCATACATCAGCTCATCTCTTTCTCCCTGCTGACACGGTTTACATAACTTAGTTCTATCGGAAGGAACGACCAATCACAGGCTAGTTTGCCCTTCCCGGGTTTAGAGCAAATTTGTGCAACTGTGCGTTTGACTGGATATTTTCCTAACTTGTTAACTTGTCCCGCCGTGTCACAAAATTAAATAAGTTCTGATTGGATTTCGTCCCTGCCAAGCATTTTTGTCTTGTTTTCATTCGTTGACAAAAATGTCAATTAATTTCCTCATCGTTTTTATCATTTTAGGTAATTTTTATTTAGTTATCGTCTCGTTATCGACGAAAACATTTCGTCAATGAAATTAACACTGGAATAGGGTCACTGCAGGCTGCAGTGTGAATGTAGTCTATATGGTACTTTTAAAGCCATACGAAGTAAACACTGACGGGTATGTTTGCAAAGCTCCACCTATGGAGTATCAACCAGACTGAAACACTAAGCCTCTGAGGGCAACAGCTGATTCTTCAAGGCTTAAGCAGCAGCCAGCAGATATCCCACCGAAGACTTCCTGTTCTGTCCACCAGTCATGTTTACAAGTGCATGTGAGTTTATAAAGGCTAAATCAATGTCACAACAGCTGAAGGTCTCAGTAAATTATTGTACTCTCCACTCAGACTGTTGACCTGCACGCACCCAAACCTGGCTCAAACCTGGCTGATTAACAGAACCTGAAACTCTGGCTGGTACCAAAAATCATCTGCCTATCCAACAGATTCTATATATTCCTATTCATATATCTGTTTACAGAAATAAATAAATATTCTCACTGTCATTTACTATGATTTCCTAAAATGTAATTTAAAAAGTCCAAAATCACCTAACGTCAATTACAGCTGCGAACAGCGGCGTCAATTACAATCCAACCAGGCAGCTGATCACCTCACCAAAGCAGAACCAACTCATTAACTGAGAGCTTGAATCAGACAAAAAAACATGTAAATAAAACATCTAAAGAGTGTTTGATGCACTTAAACATTAAAAAAATTAATCCGAGAGTAAACACTGACCTCCAGGAAAAGAAAACGTTCCGAGTCTTTCATCACTTTTTCACATTATAAACTGGAAGCTGTACTTCTATTTGTCTGTTGTGTTTTCTCTAATAATTAACATTAGCTGAGCAAGAGCTTCACAGCACTGGAGAGGGGCCCTAGACCTCCAAGAGCCCCAAAAACAGCAGATTCACAAAGAGCCTGCAGGCTTTTGGTAATAATTTGGTAAGTGCAGAGAGGCAGAGGAGCTGAGTTACAATATCAGCTAAGCTGGTCACTGCAGTATTCGGTCCAAATAAAGTCACTTTAATCACATCACCAAAATAAAGGACCAGCAGGCTTTGTTCTCCCTGAGCCTCATCTAAAGGGTTAATCATGCCATGGAAACCTCCACCTGTGCAGATGGTGTTCTTTAGAGTTCATGGCTCAAGTCGTACCAGACATTTGCAGTTTCAACTCCAAACCATAAAATTATCCTGGATTATATCCTGGTGAATCCTTAAAGCGATATGGTCCACAGAAAGGTTCAACAAAAATTCAACAAGTTGCAAAAATATCGGTTAACAGAATGATGGATTTTGGTTAGTTTTACAATAAAGAAAAAAAATCATAATTAATCATTCCAGTCAATTAAGCTCAAAATGATTAAACAAGATCATTCACAGACTTTGAAGCTTGTAGATTTATTAAACTTCTAAAGAAGAAGCATGGCTCTCTTTGACCTTTAACTATAATTGAGCTAAATAAGCTAAACAAATGTGAATTAAAGTAACCCTCTCTGTGTTTTACAGAGAGGTGAAAGGAAACAAGGACGTCAGTGTCCACATCAATCAGACTGATAAGCCAAAACTGCTGGAAGTCACTCCGCTTTCCACTGCCTTCATTTTAAAGTGCACGGTGCCTCGTACACATCAGCTGCACTTTAACCAGCAATTTTCATCCACTTTGCATTTCTGCATTTGGATGATAGAAGAAAGTGCAGAGGCTCTGCTCGCAGCAGGCTTCACACCAGTGTGACACTTTAAACTGCAACGTCAGAAAGAAATATTTCTATTCAGCTTTGTGTTTTCTATTTAACTGCCCCCTTTATTGTAATTTTAACCTTACTTTTACCTTACATTTTTACCTAGACTTATGTAAATTTCTGCTCCACCAGAAATTTAATTAACACCTCACCCAAGAGATGCCCAGGAGACATCCTAGGCCACTTTTCCACCAACGGGGTTCCGGTGCCAGTATTTGAACCGTTCAGCGGTTTTTCCACCACAAATGCACTCGGTGCTCGGCCGAAAAACGGGTTCAACTCAGGCCCCGCAAGCTAGCTGGTCTGGAACCAAGAACGTGCGACGAAAGCGGCAGAAGGGCCTGACTCTGCCGTCTCAACATAAACTTTTCTACCATATTACATGTGTATTACATGAGATTTTCACAGCTGTGAATTAGGTTGGGCTCTAAGGCTGAACTTGCTGCTTTGTATCAGTTCATATCACAGATAAGAGGACACAAAGTGATAATCATTACAAAGTGTGTAATGATTATCACCGAGACCTGGCTAAACCCCCACATTCCCGATGCTAGCGTGCAGCTAGCAGGCCGCACTCTGCTACGCGGAGATCGGACCAAGGACTCCGGTAAGAGCAGGGGAGGGGGTCTCTGTATTTACGTGCATGAGGACTGGTGTAACAACGGAACAATCATAGACAAACATTGTTCCCCAGACCTCGAGTACATGTCTGTAAGATGTCGGCCCTTTCCCTGGCCCAAGCAGTCATCCCCCCCTGCCTAAAAACAGCCACAATCATCCCCGTGCCCAAAAGGTCATCTGTCACCAGCCTAAATGATTACCGCCCTGTGGCCCTCACACCGGTAATCATGAAGTGCTTTGAGAGGCTGGTTCTCCAGCACATCAAAGACCACCTGCCCCCCACTTTCGACACCCATCAGTTTGCATATCGAGCAAACAGATCCACAGAGGACGCCATCGCTGTAGCTCTCCACTCTGTGTTGAGCCACTTGGAGCAGCAGCAGAGCTACGCTCGCATGCTCTTTGTGGATTACAGCTCAGCGTTCAACACAATCATCCCGGACATTCTCAACACAATCATCCCGGACATTCTCACCACCAAACTGCACACCCTGGGCCTCCCCCCTCTCACATGTTCCTGGATAAAGGACTTCTTAACCAACCGGCCCCAGACTGTGAGGCTTGGCCCCCATCTCTCCTCCACCCGCACACTGAGCACTGGCTCCCCACAGGGCTGTGTGCTGAGCCCCCTCCTGTACTGCCTCTACACCCATGACTGCAGTCCGGCCCACAATAACAACCTCATCGTCAAATTTGCTGACGACACCACAGTGGTCGGACTCATCTCGAAGGGAGACGAGGCAGCTTACAGAGAGGAGGTCCTGAAGTTGACAGCCTGGTGTTCAGAGAACAACCTGGTACTGAACACCATGAAAACCAAAGAGATCATCATCGACTTCAGGAAGCACAGGACTGACCCAGCTCCCCTCTACATCAACAGCGAGCATGTGGAGAGGGTCCACACCTTCAGGTTTCTTGGTGTCCTCATCTCTGCTGATCTCTCTTGGTCAGATAACATCACAGTTGTTATCAGGAAGGCTCAGCAGCGACTTCACTTCCTGAGGGTCCTCAGGAAGAACAACTTGGACTCAAACCTGCTGCTGACCTTCTACCACTCATCCATTGAGAGCCTGCTGACCTACTGTATCACAGTATGGTACGGCAGCTGCACTGAGGCAGACAGGGTCAGGCTTCAGAGGGTAGTCAAGACAGCACAAAGAATCGTTGGCTGCCCTCTCCCCTCCCTGATGGACATCTACACCTCCCGCTGCATCAGCAGAGCCAGGAACATCATCAAGGACAGCTCACACCCTGGCTTTGACCTGTTTGACCTGCTGCCCTCTGGCAGGCGCTACAGGTGCATCAAAGCCAGAACAAACAGACTCAAGAACAGTTTCTTCGCCAGAGCAATCACCACCCTGAACTCACACACTCACCCACTGTAACTGTGCAATATTATATTATTCATACTGAACAATATCTGACATTCCTATATTGTGTAATATCCGGTATTCATTCACTAGTGCAATATTCATTCACCAAGTGCAATATTCATCATCTTCATTATTATATGTATACACATATTTACTTTTCTTACAATGTACAGATGCACCAATGTATGTATATATTTTTATACATGCTATTTTTTGTATATTTTACACATTGTTTATTTCTGTATATCTCTTGATTATATTGATCATACTAGATTATAATATTTTCATAATATTTTTATTTTAGCACTGAACAGGAGTGGCCCTCCAATCTCATTGTACATCCTGTATAATGACAATAAAGGCATTCTATTCTATTCTATTCTCTACTTGTCGTCTTGATCGTATTTTCTGTCTGTGTTTCCCTCTGTGCTGCACACAGATGCTGCAGTAGTTTGGTTTGGACCGTAAAATGTGTTCGCAGAACAAGAAAGGGGAGCGTGTTCTCCCACGTTTGCGCTCCGCGGTTTCTGTGTCCAGACGAGGACCCGCCCACACTCATACGTAAAAGAGCAGATCGCAAGCGCAACGGAAACGCGGGCCCGTTCCTAAGCTTTTCGCTGGTTCTTTTGGGAACAGCACGGGGACCGGCACCCCAGCGGTAGAAAAGGGGTATTAGTCAGGTGCCCAAACCACCACAGATGGTTCCTTTTGATGTGGAGGAGCAGCAGCTCTACTCGGAGTCCCTCCCTAACCCTGACCCAATCTCTAAGGGGGAGGCCAGCCGCCCTGCAGAACAAGCTTATTTCTGCTGTGATCTTGTTCTTTCGGTCACTAGCCACAGCTCGTGACTTGGTTAGGGTAGGGACGTAGATCGACCAGTAAGTTATTTAAAAAAAATTTTTATTTAAAAAGACCGTAAAAGTGTCAATAAAACCAAATAAATGATGGCAAAGACTTGAAATAAACGGAGAACACAACTGAATGAGAGAAAAGCGGAACACTTCAGCTTGTTACATCTTCCCTATTCACAGCACATATTCTAAATGGCAACAATTTCACAACTCATTTTCACCAAAAACAAAGATTTATGGCCTTATTGTTAGATTAACAATCCTTTATTGTTGACCTATTAATTCTATAATGTATTGACTTTAATGTTTACGGTGTTTTCCAACAATTATTTTATGTGTACTGCGATTTTGGTATTTAACTACTTGTAAAATTTCCTTGAGTATCTTGAAAGGCAACTATAAAAAAAAAAATGTATCCATCCATCCATTTTCTTCCGCTTATCCGGGGCCCGGTTCGCGGGGGCAGAAGCCTAAGCGGAGAAGCCCAGGCTTCCCTCTCCCCAGCCACCTCCTCCAGCTCATCCAGAGGGACCCCAAGGCATTCCCAGGCCAGCCGAGATACATAATCTCTCCAGCGTGTCCTGGGTCTACCACGGGGCCTCTTCCCGGTGGGACATGCCCGGAACACCTCACCCAGGAGGCGGCCAGGAGGCATCCTAATCAGATGCCCGAGCCACCTCAACTGGCTCCTTTCGATGTGGAGGAGCAGCGGCTCTACTCTGAGCCCCTCCTGGATGGCCGCACTCCTCACCTTATCTCTAAGGGAGAGGCCAGCCACCCTTCGAAGGAAACTCATTTCTGCCGCTTGTATCCCTATTATTATTAATATACTTGATGCCTTTAACCACAGGAGTTATCCATTGAGTGCCTGACCTGAGGCCTGCATTACAAGGCAGGATTTGGGGCTTACTGAGGTAACTGCAGGTTTAACCCTGAGTTTTGCTATGAAGGTGGTTCCCATCTTACCAGGATACATCCCCACAACAACTTATGCTGTAGACCTGAGTTGCTCTGGAGCAGATTATGTTTGACATTAGAGACCAAGAGGTATGAAATCACCACATACTGACCAATCAGACCTCTGGAAAATAGCATCCCCATTCCTGGAAGATCCCTGAAAGCTTAGTGTACAGAAAGAAAGAAGATCTGAAGTTTTTTAACAAAGTTTAAAGTTTTTGTCTATATCTGATTAGTAAGTCATATAGATTCTCCAAAGCAGCTTTATTCCTGATATTTTTCCTAATGGGTGTGAATTTGATTATTCTACAAGCATTAATGTGTGATCCTAAAACAGGGCACCCTACTTGTTCATCTTGTAGCAGATCTGTAAAATAGAATAGCAGGCGAAGTCTACGTTTTATTTGTTCCTCTCATAGCGTGAAACACCACCGGGGGCTGCAAAGGAAACAATGTGATACCAAGAAGTCGTAACTTACGCAGTCGACATTTTTGCAGGTTCCCTTTCCTGGTTTCAAATAAATTAAACTTTATTAATATAGGAACAGCCAAAGCACACAAAGCTCACGTTCCTACAAAGGTTTTAATATTTTTTCCTCTCACACACACACACTGCTGCTTTCAGTCTAGATTGTGTTCAATATCTTTTCAATATATTTTTCTAAAATGTTAGTCTGATCTTTCTGTCACTCTGAGGCCAGCAGACCTGTCCATGTTTCTGATTGGTCAAGTGATCTGGCTCTTTCATGTGAGCACTGACTGATAACCCTGGTTGACTTATCAAGTTTATGAGCACCCTCTCAGCCTGACTGAGATGTCAGTGAGACCACATTAAGAAAGACATCCTCGGTATGTTGGACTTGTTTCGCACTGCAGGTCTCTGGTGCAGACATGAGCAGGTCAAGGATGTACAGGTGTGTGAGGAGGCCGTGGTGCAGACTTACCTGTCATGTCAGCCTTCAGGGCCTCTGCCTGTCTGCTCGGATGTAAAGAGAGAACAGAAGGTTAGACGCGCGCTCACACACTCACGCACACAAACAGAGCATGACAACCTGACAGCACCTGTCTCCAATCATAACACAGCCTCACGCAGCACTTCTTCATTACTGACGGTGCACAGAAGACCTGGAGGCTGCTCCGCCCGCTATGGCTTTATTAAAGCTCCAACAGTTTAGATCAAATGTCGACAGGAGGGCAAAGAGGAGACACCGGGCTCCGGCTACTTCCTGGATCCAAAATGTACCCACACAAACAATAAACTCTCGGAACCCACCCGCCCACTGCTGGTTAACATCTGTACACCCAAACCAGTATCACAAACACCCTGATGGAGTACAGGTTGAGGAGGCTGGAGTGAAAATAGATGATCGGAAATCAGATGTACCTCCCCAGAAAGGAAACGCTAACGTGACATACGCAGCAGGAAGCTAGCTAGCTAAAACTAGCAACAACACAGTAGGAAACGTATGGCGGGTAAACGCTCACCTGGCCTTAAATTAGCACATCAAAGACCACACCTGTGTGTAGCTGGATAGGATTTAAATAAATATTCCCCACCTAAGACTGAAAGAGCGCGAGGCAGCGGCACGCGGAGCATACGATTGTTTGTTGACGTGTGAAGCTAACATTAGCTAAGGGGGTGGTCCCCGGAGCAGCTAGCTCCTGTGTTAACAGCCAAACCAAACAAGCCTCGTTTGGGGCTAAAACGTCCGGTTCTGGCCGCTCTCGGGCCAACGCGGGGCGGACAGAGTATTCCGTGCTGAGCTTACCGGAGGTACTGGGCGCAGAGGTTCATCCTGCCGGATCGCCGGTCTTTCAGACAACTACTGGTCCCAAAGCTAACGTTCCACCTGGCGCCATATTGTTCCTGTCTGACCCGCGGAGGGGGTGGCGGAGGGGGTGGCGGGGGGTGTGTGCTCATAACTCATAATTAAAAATATAAATTATAGTGTTAGAGCCAACCGGCCACAAAATTTTAGTAATAGTCTTGGTAAATTATATTTAATTAATTAAAAAAAAAAAGAAAAAGCTTCAGGAAGTCCAGAGGCAGCAGCCAGATGTTACCACGGATGTTCCCGCACCTTCTCTGTCCAGGAGATTGTAACCTTCAACCAGGTGACAGGTGTCAGGTTAGAAGGAAGTCTGGAATCGGTGTGCTGTTTCTTCAGTATCAGAGTCACAATACTAATAATAATACCACCACTGTTACAGGTGCTCAGTTAAAATACAAACAATAGAAAATGTAAACATAACATGTAAAAATAAGTAAAAGTGAGGTGCCCAAAGTGCAAAGTTAAACAACATTGTTAACAAAAGTTTTTCATCTTCCTGGGACACCCTAAGTGCTAATTATAACTTCAAATCAGTAAAAGAGTCTGAGCAGCACCTAAAAGGACATTTATGGAGGATATTCCTCTTTGCTCGAGATTATTTTCAATAAAGCTGCGATCTATCTGACTGTACTGTCAATTTCTGCAATTAAAAGCTCACCACTTATTCGTACCGTTTGATTCCATTTGCTAAACAAGCACAAAATCATTTTTAAGCTCTTTGGAGGCTGTTTTTTTTTTTCTTTTTTCAGAGCAGGGTTCAGATCCAAATCTGCATTTCAGCAAAACACCAGTTTCTGTCTGAGCCTGAGGGTTGGCCTGTTATGTATTAGAAACATTGAAATTACACTATTTAATCACTTTTAAATGTATTTCCATAGTTATAATTATCTGGAAAACTTAATTAAACTCAGAGAATCGATGTGTCGATTCAGAATTTTCACTTTGCCCGAACAAAGACACCTCCTATTTTCATTTCACTGCTCGACTCTTTAATCTTAAATGAATGTGAAGATGCAAAAACATGAATAAAAACACTTTTTAAAAAAAGAATTTTCATTGTTCAGCACCCATTACACATACACATAAAGTTTTTACATTCAACTCCAAAGTGTAATGACAGGAAAATGGCCGCAGATGATGTTGTAAGGCAGCTGGTCTCATTATCAAAGTGGCAATAAACATTTTTTCTTTATTAGTTTGCTCAAACCTGTAATGATAAAGTAAATGTAAATGACACCAACTTGCAGGAACAGATGCCGCTTTTTTCATTCAGTTTGGGGATTCATTTCCACAGAGTGGTTTTAACCTCACAGCCTGGGGGCCAAAACCGACTCTTTCCTCATCTGTGAATGGTCCAGCTAACAGTTCAGCTTCTCCGTCAGTTTTGGCCCATGTAGTTGCAGCTGCAGTCTGCACAGCACATCCAAAACAGCTGAGACCTGCTGAACCCACACTGAACTTAAGTGATCGGCCCACCGTCACAGACACCCGAGCAAACTTTATGAGTCAGGATCCACATGCTCCAATGTCTGGTTCTAAGAGGGATATTTTCCAGGAAAATGAATAGTTGATCGCACAACAACGCAAAGCAGAACAAGTTTGTTTACCTCGGTCGCTTTGTGGAGTGACCGTGGAAATTCAGAGATAAAAACTGCATTCACAACAGGTTTTAAAACGATGTTTATCTTCCTTAATTTTTACTGATTAAGTAAAAACACAGCCGGGTTAAAAGGTCATCTACTGCCACTTCAAACAAGAGGTGGAGTACACCCTACCACATGTAGTATTGCAGGGTCTTTACCCAACAAAATAAAGAGCCTTGAGGTGACAGTTGTTGTGATTTGGTGCTATATGAATGAAACGGAATTAAAACTCACATCCTAAAAATCATTTCATTAAACATACAGCTACAAATACATAAAAAACATCTCTACATACATTTTGTGTGCAAAGGAGCAAAGCTGAAAGGTTCAGGTTCCCCATCAGCACTGAGACCACAGGAGGACGCCTCAGCGCCGTCCTCTCTGAGCAGAGGCTACTGTGACTGAAGAGCTTTAATTTATTAACAATATTAAGAAGAATAAAGTGCTTTTCAACACTCAGATTTGAGAAATCACATTAATACACTTGAAATTATCTGACTTTAACCTTCTGAATTCTTTCACACCTTTTCCCCCCTTGGGTGTTTCAGGCTGGCAACGTCTCACGTGTGAATCTTCATGTGGCGCAACAAGTGGCTGTTCTGACTGAAGCTTTTCCTGCACATTTTACAGTCCAGCGTCTCACCTGTGTGAGTCCTCATGTGAGTTTTTAACATTGCCGACTGAATAAATCTTTCCCCACAGGTGCCACAGGTGTACGGCTTCTCCCCCGTGTGCGTCCTTATGTGGTTTTTCAGCGTGGACGACTGATTAAATCGTTTTCCGCAGGCATTACAGGCGTATGGTTTCTCGCCTGTGTGAATTCTCATGTGATTCAGCAGATGGCCACGCCGGCCAAAACGTTTGCTGCAGGTTTCACAGGAATACGGCTTTTCCCCCGTGTGCGTCCTCATGTGGACCGTTAAGTCCCGACTCTGAATGAAACTTCTGCTGCACATTTCACAAGAATACGGCTTCTCGCCTGTGTGGGTCCTCATGTGGAGCACCAACTTATCACTCCTGACAAAACCTTTTCCGCAGGTTTCGCAGGAATATGGTTTCTCGCCCGTGTGGATTCTTTCGTGATATTTCAAGAAATAAATCTCATAGAACCGCCGGCCGCAGGTCCCGCAGGCGTACGGCTTCACACCCGTGTGGATCCTCCGATGTTTTATCATCCGGGACCTGTGCTGAAAGGCTTTTCCACAAACATCACATTTCACACACTTCTTACCCGTGTCAGTAACACAGCGGCTCTCTAACCTGTGAGAGCTGTTCACACTGTTTATGTGCTCTTCATAAGTAGCAGTCACCATGAAGGGATGGCTCTCCTGCCCCACTACAAGCTGCTCTCCCCCCTGACTGCTGCAGAGCTCTTCCTCTTCCTCTTTAATCTGTGGAGATTCTGGTTCCTCCTGGGCCACACTGGAGCTCCTCACCTGGTTACAGAGCTGCTCAGTGAGAACCTCCTCCTCCTTATAAATGTGTTGGTGTGGGAGGTCTGAAAGCACAAATTGAGACAAGAAAAGGTTTACACATGACAGATCTAACTAACCCCAGGTCTGCTAACTCTAGAGACTCAGTGGAATCAAATGTCTGTCTCCATCATGCATGAAAAACTGTTTTTTATCATTCCACGTTATCAATAAATGTCACACAGTTAGTATTACATAGGTGTATTATAACATCAGTTTTTCCAGTATTTTAAGGCTCCATCTCCTGACCTTCTCCCAGAAACACAACTTTCATGGCCCTCTAACTTAATTATTTTCTTCTGTTTTTTGTTGTTCTTTTGTTATTCAGTTCCCAATTTATGAAACACAATCGACATACATAATCCAGATCTGGGTGCAGCTGATTTCTGCACTTAAACCATGACATGAAGTGGAGCCATGGGTGCCCCTGGGTGGATGTATGTGACAGTTAGCTGCTGACTTTGGTAAAGTCTGGAAGATCTGAACAGTTTCAAGCTTCCTGAATAATCGAGTCAGGAGGGAAATGTTGTAAATATGTTAAGTTACAGCCAGATTCTCCTTTAAAACGAGCCATCCTACAAGCTGCACAAACAGCAGCTGTGTGTCTGTGTGTGAGGAACAAAGTACAACAAAAATATTTCCTTTACACAGTACAGAAAATAATTCAATTAAATTCAATTCAATTCAATTTTATTTATATAGCGCCAAATCACAACAAACAGTCACCTCAAGGCGCTTTGTATTGTGGGTAAAGACCCTACAATAATACAGAGAAAACCCAACAGTCAAAACGACCCCCTATGAGCAGCACTTGGTGACAGTGGAAAGGAAAAACTCCCTTTAACAGGAAGAAACCTCCATCAGAACCAGGCTCAGGGAGGGGGGGTCATCTGCTGTGACTGGTTGGGCTGAGGGGAGAGAAAGACATGCTGTGGAAGAGAGCCAGAGATTAATATCAATTAATGATTAAATGCAGAGTGGAGTATAAACAAAGTAAATAAGGTGAATGAGAAGAAACAGTGCATTATGTGAACCCCCCAGCAGACTAGGCCTATAGCAGCATAACTAAGGGATGGTTCAGGGTCACCTGATCCAGCCCTAACTATAAGCTTGATCATAAAGGAAAGTTTTAAGCCTAATCTTAAAAATAGAGAGGGTGTCTGTCTCCCGAATCCAAGCTGGGAGCTGGTTCCACAGAAGAGGCGCCTGAAAGCTGAAGGCTCTGCCTCCCATTCTACTCTTAAGTATCCTAGGAACCACAAGTAAGCCAGCAGTCTGAGAGCGAAGTGCTCTGTTGGGGTGATACGGGATTATGAGGTCTTTGAGATAAGATGGGGCCTGAATATTCAAGACCTTGTATGTGAGGAGAAGAAATTTATATTCTATTCTAGATTTAACAGGGAGCCAATGAAGAGAAGCCAATATGGGAGAAATATGCTCTCTCTTTCTAGTCCCTGTCAGTACTCTAGCTGCAGCATTTTGGATCAGCTGAAGGCTTTTTAGGGAGCTTTTAGGACAGCCTGATAATAATGAATTACAATAATCCAGCCTAGAAGTAATAAATGCATGAATGAGCTTTTCAGCATCACTCTGAGAAAGGATGTTTCTAATTTTAGAAATATTGCACAAATGCAAAATAGCGGTCCTCCATATTTGTTTAATATGTGCATTGAAGGACATATCCTGGTCAAAAATGACTCCAAGATTTCTCACAGTGTTACTGGAGGCCAAAGTAATGCCATCCAGAGTAAGTATCTGGTTAGACACCATGTTTCTAAGATTTGTGGGGCCGAGTACAAGAATTTCAGTTTTATCTGAATTTAGAAGCAGGAAATTAGAGGTCATCCAGGCCTTAATGTCTTTAAGACATTCCTGCAGTTTAACTAATTGATGTGTGTCATCTGGCTTCATTGATAGGTAAAGCTGAATATCATCTGCATAACAATGAAAATTGATGCAATGCTTTCTAATAATACTGCCTAAGGAAAGCATGTATAATGTAAATAAAATTGGTCCTAGCACAGAACCCTGTGGAACTCCATAATTAACCTTAGTGTGTGAAGAAGACTCCCCATTTACATGAACAAATTGGAGTCTATGAGATAAATATGATTCAAACCACTGCAGTGCAGTACCTTTAATACCTATAGCAAGCTCTAATCTCTGTAATAAAATGTTATGGTCAACAGTATCAAAAGCTGCACTGAGGTCCAACAGGACAAGAACAGAGATGAGTCCACTGTCAGAGGCTGTAAGAAGATCATTTGTAACCTTCACTAATGCTGTTTCTGTACTGTGATGAATTCTGAAACCTGACTGAAACTCTTCAAATAAACCGTTCCTCTGCAGATGATCAGTTAGCTGTTTTACAACTACTCTTTCAAGAATCTTTGAGAGAAAAGGAAGGTTGGAGATTGGCCAGTGACGTGCAGTCAGGGGAGGCAGGTGAGGCACGGCCTCACCTGTCATCGTGGAAATATAAAATTAAAAAATAAATTAAATGGTTATATTCATTCAGTGATTTGTATTTTAAAGTTCTTTTCCATTTAACTACACCATTTTTAGATTAGTTTTTTCAAAATCGCTGAATTTTCGCATTTGCCGGTCAAATACTAAGAGACGAACGGTGAGGCACCAGCCCGGCGAGCCGCACCACGGATTGCGCAATCCGTGGTGCGGCTCAGTATAGTCATTGCCAATGACTACTAACTGTGCTGGCATGCTATGCAGTGAGACCGGATTACTTTCCGGTCTCACTGCACTTTTACTATATGAACTAAATTTCCATATTTTAGCTGGTGTATATAATGCACAGTTTATTTTTTGTTTTTTTCATTAACAACTGTATGTGTGTGTAATGCATTCTTGTGTTGAGCGATCATGAAACTGCTGCGAAGAGACACTAGGTGAGGCACGCAGTTCTCGTGCCTCATGGTAGGGGGCGCTGGTGATCCCAGGGACTCTACGACTCCTCGGCGGCAAGCTACCATAAACAGTTAGCAAGGCCAGTTAGTTTTTCCTGTTGCTTGGCCTTATGTTCAACATGGAAGATTACATAACTCAACTGAAAGAATTTTCTAAACTGGACTTTCAATCGAAGCAGAAGATAATAATTAAAGGAAGACCAACACCGGAGCTAAAAGGTTTGCTTCAGACTATGTTAATGTTAAACAAAACAACTGTTGCCAATCAAATGGTGAATAAGCTATATGTTTGTAAATCTGATGTGATGACGTCAGTGCCTCACCAGTCACGACCCTCACCGCACGTCACTGAGATTGGCCTATAATTAGCTAAGACAGCTGGGTCAGTGATGGCTTTTTAAGTAAAGGTTTAATTACAGCCACCTTGAAGGTCTGTGGTACATAGCCAACTAATAAAGACTGATTGATCATTTTTAAGATTGAAGCATCAATAATTGGAAAGACTTCTTTGAACAGTCTAGTAGGAATGGGATCTAACAAACATGTTGCTGGTTTGGAGGAAGTAACTATTGAAGTTAACTCTGAAAGATCAACTGGAGCAAAAGAGTCTAAACAAATACCAGCAGTGCTGAAAGCAGCCGAACATGAAGATCAATCTTTGAGATGGTTATGAATAATTTTTTCTCTAATGTCTAAAATTTTATTTGTAAAGAAATCCATGAAGTCACTACTAGTTAACGTGAAAGGAATACTCGGCTCTACAGAGCTCTGACTCTTTGTCAGCCTGGCTACAGTGCTGAAAACAAACCTGGGGTTGTTCTTATTTTCTTCAATTAATGATGAATAGTAAGATGTCCTAGCTTTACGGAGGGCTTTTTTATAGAGCAACAAACTCTTTTTCCAGGCTAAATGAGCATCTTCTAATTTAGTGAGACGCCATTCCCTTTCCAGCTTTCGGGTTATCTGCTTTAAGCTGTGCGTTTGTGAATTATACCACGGAGTCAGGCACTTCTGATTTGAAGCTTTCCTTTTCAGAGGAGCCACAGTATCCAAAGTTATACGTAGTGAGGATGTAAAACTATTGACGAGATAATCGACCTCACTGGGAGCAGAGTTTAAGTAGCTGCTCTGCACTGTGTTGGCACTGAAGAGCATAACAATGAAGGAATTAGATCCTTAAACTTAGTTACAGCACTTTCAGAAAGACTTCTACTGTAATAAAACTTATTCCCCACTGCTGTGTAATCCATTAAAGTAAATGTAAATGTTACTAAGAAATGATCAGACAGGAGGGGGCTTTCAGGGAATACTGTTAAGTCTTCAGTTTCTATGCCATATGTTAGGACAAGATCCAGAGTATGATTAAAGTGGTGGGTGGGCTCCTTTACATTTTGAGAGAAGCCAATTGAATCTAACAATAGATTAAATGCAGTGTTGAGGCTGTCATACTCAGCATCTACATGGATGTTAAAATCACCCACTATAATTATTTTATCTGAACTGAGCACTAAATCAGATAAAAAGTCTGAGAAATCAGACAGAAACTCTGAGTAGGGACCAGGTGGACGATAGATAATAACAAATAAAACAGGTTTTTGATTTTCCCAATTAGGATGGACAAGACTAAGAGTCAGGCTTTCAAAAGAATGAAAACTTTGTCTGGGTCTTTGATTAATTAATAAGCTGGAATTGAAGATTGCAGCTAATCCTCCTCCTCGACCTGTGCTTCGAGCATTCTGACAGTTACTGTGACTCGGGGGTGTTGATTCATTTAAACTAACATATTGATCCTGCTGTAACCAGGTTTCTGTAAGGCAGAATAAATCAATACGTTGATCAATTATTAAATCATTTACTAATAGGGACTTGGAAGAGAGAGACCTAATGTTTAACAATCCACATTTAATTGTTTTATTCTTTGGTGCAGTTGATGAAGCTGTATTATTTATTGTTTTTGAATTTTTATGCTTAAATAGCTTTTTGCTGATTTTAGCTTTGGTTTTTGGTGGTCTGGGAGCAGGCACCGACTCTATGGGGATGGGGTTTTGGGGGGATGGCAGGAGGAGAGAAGCTGCAGAGAGGCGTGTAAGACTGCAACTCTGCTTCCTGGTCTCAACCCTGGGTAGTCAGGTTTTAAGAGGGTTAATAAGAATATCTCCCACATCACTGGTCTGCTGGTTATACTGGGACCATTTAGAATAAAAAACCTCATACATGTTCGCAGATATGAGCCAAGGTTGCCAGCTGCTGTCATGTCTTTAAACATTACAGGCTCCTGGTGAGCATTCCAACCAAGCCGCCACTGTGGATATAAACTGAGGGTTTTCCACAGATGCTACATTTTACAGACTTCACAGATTCTTATCAGTATTACAGGAACTTACAGCAAGTCTCCAACATTGGAGAGCTCTCCACACATCCTGAGTCTACATGTCTCCATCCTTCCTGATCTCGTTTCCCAGCTACAGCAGAGCTGTGGGAGAGGAGCTGCCCGCTGTCTGCTTCTGGTTCAACGTGGTCACTTTCCCAGTAAACAGAAGTCACCGTGACAGCGTCGGTCTCCATCAGTAAAAGCTGCTCCTCTTCTTCTTTAATCTGTGGAGGTTCTGGTTCTTCCTGGGCCACACTGGAGCTCCTCTCCAAGTTAAAGAGCTGCTTCTCAGGAAGAGCCTCCTCCTTAACATCACGCTGCTGTGGGAGGTCTGGAGAGGTAAAGGTAAAATAGAATAGAATGCCTTTATTGATATTATACAGAATGTACAATGAGATTGGATTGGTCAATAATGTCATGACAGGGGAACGTGCAAAAATATCACAACCAACCCAAATGCCTGAAAGCAGGGCTGCTTGATTAATATGGTAATAAGCATAATCACAATAATTTTGGTCAATGTTACGATCAAGATTTTTTTACATAATTATTATGGAAAATATGCTAAATTTAACACAGCTTCAAAGGAAGAAGGAACTCATCTTTTAAAATTTAGTAGCTCTGTAACTTTAACAGATACAAGCTACAACTTCAGTGGAGCATTGTTAGAAAGGAAAAAGCAGCCTGCTGTCTGCAACTAAAAAAATTCACCAAGATGATAATCAATAAATCAAGAGCCCGAAAACCCAAATTCACAACAACTTTAGCAAATCTCTTGAAAGTTGGAAGTAATGTCTGACCTACCCTGAAACTAACCACGCTTGCACATGAAAGTGAAATTAAAGTGTGTATCTGTGACCCTATAGGTGGTACAAGAGGCGGAGCTTTCACACTCCTTTAGGGAAAGGTCAATGCAGTGAATATTCAGGAGGCACCTTCCTGCTGATGGGAGTTCTTCAAACAGGTCAGAGGAACTGAGAAATATCATTTTAGTCTCCAAAGCTGCTGACAGCTCAGAAACAGCTGGGTTTAGTTTGTCATCAGGTTTCAAGCCAGCAAAGAGTTCAATAATCAGAATCAGAATCAGAAGGTTTTTATTGCCATATGGGTGAACGGGTTCAAAGCATTAGGAAATTGCTGCGGTACTTCGTGCTTACATAAAAAACAAATAAGTATAAAAACTATAAGACAATATACAAGTATACAAATTACAAATATACAGAGATATTAGAACTATAACTATAACACAATATTACAAAATTACAAATCAAAAAATAAATCAGCAAACTAACTGAGTACAGGGATGTCTGCATGACTTTGCCTTCAGAAAGTTTATTTTAATACTTTTTCTTTCAGCTGCTCCCTAGACATTCCATGTCCCAATAGCCAGTCTCGATAGCTGGGGATCGGTCCGCCAGCTTCACCTTTCCACCTGTCTCCCTCTCACTCACACACGTATCCAGTCTTGCTTTCACTGCCTTTCATTCCTCTTATCTCCAGAGCATACCTCCACCTCTCCAGACTCTCTTCCACCTGCTCCTGCTCTCACTACAGATCACAGTGTCATATATGAACATCAGAGTCCACAGATCCTGAACTTCAGCCCCTGACAAACACCTGACAGAGGTGACTGAGAACACAAAGTGTGACATTATTTGGTCTTTAACCTACCAGCTCCTGAGTTCAACAGGCCCATGTAAGAACAGAGCAGGTAATATTCAGGTGTGTTCTTTCCACTTATAAGCCCAACCCAGCACCATCCTCAGCTACACCAAACAGCGAGGAGGCTGCATCCTTTTGTGGGCTACATGAGAGCCACAACGTAGGGTGAAAACTGTGAAAGATTAAAGGGTGCCAGCACACCTGTCAGGACACTTTTACTCAACTTTGCAGATGTTAAATTTGAACAGGTTTACTGTGTCCGACTGCTGCTTTCTCTAACTCTGCATGTGAGCTCTCTTCAGCTTCTGCTGTGTGTAACCCCGGAGCCAGGCTGGGTTTTTATAAATGCGCATCTTAACCTGACATCCATGTCCGCTCAGACCGAGTCTGCAGGAAACGCGGCCCGACCGCAGAGGTGTGATCAGGATCCTCTAGGAGTCCCGTTCCTGTGAGCCTCACCTGTCCTGCGCAGCTTTATTTCGGGTTTCCAGGTGATATCCAGCAGTCTGCGCTGACGGTCGATCTCTTCCTCGTACTGGACGATCGTTTTTTCAAACTCTGTGAATATTTCTTCAGCAGCAGCAGTTAGTCGCTCGTTGATAAACTCTCTCAGATACTGAACTGAAGGCATTGTTACTCCAACAGCTCAGAGATTCCGCTCACACACCGCAACACAACCCACTTCCTGCTCACTCACAGGAGCGAAGCGGCTAGCTATTTGTTGTTTACGTCCTCCTGGTGTCACAGTGAGAGGTTCCGACAGAGGAAGTGGGCCTAAATTTGGTTCCGTCTGTAGACATGCACATCTGCACCCGACAGTAGGGTTGCCACCCGTCCCGTAAAATATGGAATCGTCCTTCATTTGGCAGTTAAATGTTGCATCCCGCGATTTGTCCAATACTCATCTTTGTCACACACACATCAACGCTAAATGTAACAATTAAGCACAGAATAAAATACAGCAAAATTGTCGTGGATCCTCTTAGGACCCCCCGGCTTGCCACGGACCGGTGTTACCCGCTGGTGCTGTTTCCTAGCGACAGACGTCACACATCCGCGCCTTTTAAAAAATGTCCGCTACTACACCGACACTCCCCCACGTCCCCAGAAACAAAAACGTATGCAAAGAATCAGACGTGAGTGTGAAGACGCACATCCACGGATGAACAGCGTCAGTGGGGATGAGTTTAAGGCAAACTGTAACATTTGTCGGCGAGTATGTTGAGTGCGCACGGCGGGCTGTCTGATATCAGGCAGAGATCAGGAGAGCAACACTGACATATAGAACATTATGTCATTACTGATCCAGTTTCTTATTGTGCTTTAGTAGACTGGTTTGATTTGATTGATTGTTTAGGGTGTCTGTGTAGATTCTCAGTTATCCAGGTCATAGTAGTCTCTGGAGCTTGAAAAAGGCGACTGGACTTCTTTTTGTTTCTTGAAGACGTTTCACCTCTCATCCGAAAGGCTTCTTCAGTTCTCAACCAAATGGTGGAGAGACCCAGGTATTTAAACCCCTGTGGGCGTAGTCCCCTGGAGGTGGTTATGACCCTCTATTGATCATGTGCTTGAACACATGTGCCCAGGTGTGAAGAGGGCGTGGGTCATATTTAATCAGTGGTTTCAGTTGAAACCAATTTAGGACTCCGCTCCATTGTTTCCTGTGGCCTATTGAGGTCACTGGAACAAAGGTGTGAATGGGGGTTGAGACGTCTGGGAAGGGAGCTCAGGACAGCACTGTAAGCGGGGGAAAGTTGGTGACGCACTGAACAGCATACACTACATCGCTGATCTTGTGTTTGGCGGGTTTGTCCTTGGGATGAACCAGTTTTTGTCTTAGGGTGTGACTTGGTTTGAAGTATACTGAGATGTCATGCTTGGAGAAAATTCTTCTGAGTTTCTCTGACAAGCCTGACACATATGGGATGACAATGTTGTTCCTCTTGTCCTTCCTATTCTCTGTAGTTTGTGTTTGGCCTTCATTCCTGTGCATCTTAGCTGATTTGATGAAGGCCCAGTTGGGGTAACCGCATGTTTTGAGGGCTTTCTTAATGTGTGTGTGTTCCTTATGCTTCCCTTCTGCCTTAGAGGGAACACTTTCCGCACGGTGTTGTAGGGTCCTGATCACCCCAAGTTTGTGTTCCAGAGGGTGGTGGGAGTCAAAGAGGAGATACTGGTCTGTGTGTGTGGGCTTCCGGTAAACTTCAATGTTGAGGCTTCCATCTTCCTCGATAAGCACCGCACAGTCCAGGAATGGTAACTTGTTATCTCTGGTGTCCTCCCTGGTAAAACGTATGTATTTATCCACTGAGTTAATGTAACGAGTGAAGGCTTCTACTTCTTGGGTTTTGATTTTGACCCAGGTGTCATCTACATATCTGTACCAGTGGCTAGGTGCCTTCCCTTTGAAAGAACCAAGAGCTTTACTTTCCACTTCCTCCATGTAAAGGTTGGCTACAATGGGAGACACTGGGGAGCCCATGGCACATCCATGCTTCTGTCTGTAGAATCCATCATTGTATTTAAAATATGTTGTGGTAAGGCAGAGATCTAAAAGTGCACAAATCTGATCTGGGGTGAAGCTGGTTCTGTTCAGTAAGGAATCGTCTTCCTGTAGTCGTCTTCTGACGGTCTCCACTGCCTCAGTTGTAGGTATGCAAGTGAAAAGTGAAACCACATCAAAGGACACCATGGTTTCATCTGGATCCAGTACAAGATTCTGGACCTTGTTCGTAAAATCTGTAGAGTTTTCAATGTGGTGGGGTGTGATGCCAACAAGCGGTGATAAGATGGTGGCGAGGTGTTTGGAAATGTTGTAGGTGACCGAGTTTATACTGCTGATAATGGGTCGAAGTGGGACTCCTTCTTTGTGGATCTTTGGGAGTCCATAAATGCATGGAGTGGCTTCTCCAGGGTACAGGCGGTAGTAAGTGGGGCGGTCAATGGCTTTTTCCTTTTCAAGTTGTTGCAGGCAGCAAACAACTTTTTTCTTGTAGTTGCTTGTGGGATCACGTCTCAAGACCTCATAAGTATTGTTGTCACTGAGGAGTGTAGTAATTTTGTTGTGGTAATCCGATGAATTCAGCACAACCGTGCACCTCCCCTTGTCGGCTGGCAGTATGGTGATGTTTTGATCCTTGCTTAGGGCTGTGATGGCCTTCTTCTCCTGAAAGGTGAGGTTGGATGGAGGAAGTCTTGCACTGGAGAGAGTGGCTGAACGCCCACAGGGGTTTAAATACCTGGGTCTCTCCACCATTTGGTTGAGAACTGAAGAAGCCTTTCGGATGAGAGGTGAAACGTCTTCAAGAAACAAAAAGAAGTCCAGTCGCCTTTTTCAAGCTCCAGAGACTATTGTTTAGGGTGTTGAGTCTGAATGATCATTAACTGAATATACAGTAGTATTAGTATACATATATATGGCCATTGAAAGAACAAATCATGCCAATCGATTAAGAGTAAACCTCTGATTCTTGAGACTTTGGCAAAATCATGTCCCACCAAAAAAGTGCAAATTCAATTTGCATAACGGGGGGATTTTGGCACAAATGTTATGATTTTTATTTAGTGATTTATATGATTTTATGATATGCCCACATATCATAAAATGGCCCACAAATGATTTGTCCCAAGAGTCTATAATTTTGATTTGATGAAAAACTGTTTAAAAGTCTTTTTAAAATATGAACTATCTCAGAAAGACGAAAGAGAAAAAATTCAAAGTCAAGCTTTTAGCTTGACTTTGATGGTGCTAGTGCCGCTGTCATGCAGCAGATCATACAGTATATCATTTACTAAGGTAATTGTGCAATAGCTTGTGTGCAAGTTGTGTGTCATTGCACTTTGATATATCCATCCATTCATCCATTCTCTATCCTGTCTATCTTGTTCAGGGTGGGTGGGGAAGTCTGCAGCCTGCTGCAGGGCTAACAGAGAGACAGACAACCATTCACACTCACATTCACACTTATGGGAAATTTAGAATCCCCAAGTAACCTAACCCCAGCATGTCTTTGGACTGTGAGAGGAAACCCACACAGAAACAGGGAGAACATGCAAACTCCACACAGAGAGGCCCGGGCCAAGGTGGAATCAAACCCAGACCTTCTAGATGTCATTCTAGCTTTGAGGTCTTTAAATAGGGATGCATATAATGTGGCCTTATTTAACAGCACTTTACATGCAGCAATCTTTTGCAATAAAGTCTTCATTGCTAAAAAAGTATTTAATTTTATGTATGACTAATTGCTTTCTTGATCACCCATTTATAAAAAAACACAACATAAAATGTAAGTCAAGCGACTTGGCTCGTGTTGGTCATGACCCTGAGAAGCTGTGGCGGGCGTCCCTTATTTTCATTTGTGAAAGGTGGCAACCCTACCTGACAGGAGTCTCAGCCGTTCACCTGCTTAAACATGAACACTGCAAATGTGCATCTGAAAGAGTTTTTAACTCAAGTTCCATTCATCATCCGACCATCCATCCATCCATTTTCTTCCACTTATCCTTTTCAGGGTCGCTGGGGGGCGGGAGCCTATCCCAGCTGTCATAAGGCGAGAAGCGGGATACACTAGATGCCTTAAAAGTTTTGTTTAAAACTAACACAAACTCTACAATTATTTTTCAGTCTCTAATAACAGCAGCCTGTTTCTCCCATATCTTTGTCTCCTGAGTCTCCACAAAGCCTGAATGCAGTTTAAATAAAGCTTCTTTCAGCTACTCCCTTATTCACGGGGGGGTCACCACAGCAGGTGGCTCCACATGTTTGTCATCGGATTCTCCTCCCGATGCGTCCCCACAGGTATCTGTGTCTCCTCCCGGGATCAAACCAGGGAGGATTTTTCACTCATGAGACAGATATGTAAACCACTATACTACTGTCTCACATCCTCAAGCCACATGAATTCAACACACCCTCTAGAAACAGGAAATGTGTGCAAACGTGTCTGTGGGTAATGAACTAAATCAGTCATTGGCGCTCTGATAGTTTGATTCACCATGACAACAGACAGATAAAGACCAGAGTCTCCATTTCAATTCAGTGGACTGGCTGAACCAGCATCATCCACTCAGCCATCACTCATCCAGTTTAAATTAGCGAGAATCCTGCCTGCTGTTTGCTTATGGATGTGACATTAGTCAGACGAATGAAGAAGATGCCGTCCACAGAGTTAAAAAGAAGGAGACCACAGATTTGATAATAAGCCACGGCCGCCTCTGATGGCTGTCTCTGCTCTTACACTCATCACTGATTGATTATTAAAGCTGTCATGATAAACATGAGTCAGAGAAAAAGTGCCAGAGACCATGTCAGATACACCAGAAACGGACTCAGTTTCCCTCTTCTCAGGTTATTCAGATCCAGTCAAATATGAGTTAATGTCATCATCTTTCCACAACAGTGAAAGTAGAAAAAAAAGCATAGTTACACTAACCTGTGAAGCAATACAATTAGTTATATGAATACATTTTTGTGAAAGATGTTTGATAACAAGAATATTTCTTTTAGTCTGGATAATCAGACTTACAGTCAAAAATGTAAGATGTGTTTTAATGCTGCAGCCCAGAGCTCATGTTCATCGGGACAAGAAGGTGGAGAGCTAAGCTGCACCCACAGACTGTATGGGAGCATCACGCATCACACCTGATGATTAGTCCTCAGTAAAATCCCAGAATTTTACTCATCAAAGCTTCTGGGACGGACTGTTGGTCCAGATAACCTGCAGCTTCTGGTGCTTCAAGACTGGAAGGAGGGAAACAAAGGCAGGTTTTCAATGGTCTACACAACATAAACACAAAAATGGGCAGGAGGAACAGTTTAGTGGAAACTAGACTGGGTCGCAGTCCACTAAACACAGAGGGCACTAACAGTAACCAGCACAGATGTGGCTCGTATTTGACCAGGTCCACTTTATCTGTGCTAAATGTGTTGCGATGGGGTGAGCCAACAGTCTACAAATGACCTGCGGGGGGCAGCAGCAGGCCTGCGCTGCGTCTAGTCTGCCGTGAGTTGAACAGGAGAAGAAGAAAGCCATTCATGGTTTATTGTTAGCATAACTCGACTGAGAGCTGAGGTGGAAGGCGGTGGGATTTTCTTTTCTTTTTATCGTATTTCAGGCCGATATCTCAGCAGTTTTAGTAATAATGACCTTACTCCGGGACCTGAGGCAGTTTATTAACGGGCGACTAACTGCTGCTGCAGAAGAAATATTCACAGAGTTTGAGAAAACGATCGTCCAGTACGAGGAAGTGATCGACCGTCAGCGCAGACTGCTGGAGATCACCTGCAAACCCGAAATAAAGCTGCACAGGATAGGTGAGTCACACGGTAACGGGCCGCGTAAACTAAGGCGTAAAAACGGCTCGTGGGGGGATCCGTCCAGACCTCCGCTGTACGTTTATCCAGCGTGGACCGCGCGGAGGGCTGCGGGACAATAGGCCGTGCGGGTCCTTCGGGGTTTGGGTCCATGCGGGAAGAAGTGACTGGGCTCTGACTGAGGCACCATAGACCGTCCGTGTAGAGACCGTCCGTGTAGAGACCGTCCGTGTAGCCAGCAGCAGGGAGAGGCGGGGATCCGAGTTCAGAGACGGAGGAAGAAACGGTCATTCCAGGGACAGTTCATCAAATGCCTCTCACCTTAGCTACCTGAAAAAAAAAACAATCCAGGTCCACCTCTGAAGCGGCATTCTGTTAAATGTCAGGTCCCTGCTGTCCTCAGAGAAGCATTCAAAGGTTGAAGGTAGGGCTGTTAGATGGTTTTTAAGTATCCTTTAAAAATTCAATGATCTAGAAACTCCCTGAACTCCGTCCTTCAGGTGTTTCAGGGTAAATAAATGATACTGCCGGTCCATGAAGGTGGACCCTCAGGAGCAGTGGCGGCTCCAGAAACATTTTTCTGCAGGTGCTAAGGGGGGGCAAAGCATTTTACTGAGGGTGCTATGAAAGATCCTTCAGTTCTCAACATACACAGACACAAGTTATTTTCTTGAGGGTGCTCGCGACCCCCCCCGGCGCCGCCACTGTTCAGGAGTGCAGCTTGAAGTTTGGATGTCTGATCTCTGATGGCAGATTTGGAGGTCTGTAGAGTTTTGCTGGTAGGAGGCTGAGATTTAATTTCCGGCTTGTCGTAAGCCATTATTACAAGACATGTAATAGTGGCTGAGCAGCGTAGAGCTTTACACTTTGGACAAGCAAAAAAATCCTGTTTGATCCTGGGAGAAGACACAGATCCCTTCGGGGTTGCATCAGGTGCCGGTGTAAAAATCTGCCAAATCAAACATATGGAGTTACCTGTGACCTCTGACTTGTGGTGACCACGTGTGAATCAGAGAGCAGCTGGAAGGCACAGAATATTCTGCAAAACAGTCCAAATCAGCTGAATATGAAATCATCCAGCTTTGGTGTGATCGTCCCCACATATGACACCATGTTTCATTTTCCAAATATACATCTTTGAAATCCTCACCTCTGTTTCCCATCAGAGCCTAACTGTGCCTGTGGGAGCGGCGTTAAGGCCGCTGTGACAGACGACTGTGAGGGAACTCTTTTGAACAAACTGCTTCCAGTAAAGGGTAGAAAATACTGGAACAGTGAGTGTGACTCGTGACTTTGTCTAGTTGTTTGCAGGGAGTACAGACACCTCGTGTTTACATTGTATATTTTTATGCAGATGTCCATTAAAGTGCAAATAATGGTATAAAAAAATAAACATCTCAAAGCTTTAGGGCTGCACCAAAATATTCTTCTAATTGAAGATTCGTCCGTGTTGTTGGAGCCGGCAGCTGCGATGGTGGATTGGGTGCAATTTAATGGTGTGCATGATTAATGTAGTGCAATCCACCCGCTGTAACGCTGATTGCTGATTGTGCGGTGGCTCAGAGAGGAGAGCACAGCTGCAGCTCAGGAAAGAAGCAGGAGACAAAGACAGACGCTGGGGAGTTTATTTATTTTCCACTTCCTTCATGAAGAGAGAGCAGCGTCTATATTTAGCAGCAAGAAGAATCACATTTAACCAAGTTCACATCCAGCACTGAATGCGTTAGCCTTAACTGGGGGGTATCTGTGGATGGATAAGAGCTGAACAGTTAAACACTCAGGTCAGAAGGTTTGCCTGCTACTGTAACACATTTCTTAACCTCTTTACAGATTTTTAGGTGTTTTCTGTATATTTAAAAACATTGAATGGGAACAGGAAGCTGACGATTCTGAACGAAGCTGAAGTTGGTTTCCGATTGCCGCTTCCGATTTGGGAAATGGCTAAAGGGCCATTCCACTTAATTTTTCGCTACCTTCAGCATCTTTAATCTGCTCTAGTTAAAAATCTACAACACCTACACACTTCAAACCTGGATTAGATTATTCTGCACTATTAGTAGAGTATTTAAAACCAAGTGTGTGATTTGTGAAACCTTGATCTGATTTGTGAAACTTCAATAAATGCACATTTCAGCACCTTTTTTGCATCTGGATCACATTAGAACTGCCCCAGCTCCAAAACTACAACACCTACACACTTCAAACCTGGACTAGATTATTCTAAACTGATAGTAGAATAATTTAAACCAAGTGTGTGATTTGTGAAACCTTTATCTGATTTGTGAAACTTCAATAAATGCACATTTCAGCACCAGTTTTGCATCTGGGCCACACGACAACTGAACTCCTCCTTCTCTGAAATTTGCATTATTTTGCTGTTATTTCCACGTTTAACTTTCTGTTTTCTCTAATTTTTTTAATCTTCAGTGTAGCAAGATTTGGTCTTGTGTTCTTTTTTTCTCTGATACCAACTGGGATAATGCTTCCAACAACTTCATGATCTCTTTCTTCTGGTATTAACTTTTTGCTCTTCTTTAACACAGAAAGTACTCCTACGTAAGTGCTTCTTTTTCAGTGTCGTTTATCTGCTTAAACCCCCAGTTGGTCATGGTAGATGGCTGTTCACACTGACGATGGGAAGGTTGTTCCAGGTTAAATGAAGTGTTTGCTCTCCGTTGTCGCTACATGCTTGCTTGCTATAAGGGTTTGCTGCAAAGTTAAAGACAAATGCAAATCATTGTCCACTGTGGCTCCATGCTGAACAAAGACTGAATGTTGCACATCCATGACTGGATGCAATCTGCTGGGTTTCCTCAGATAAAGAAACTGCTTGGAACAAGTGTGAATAATAATCTGAACTTTACTGGCTTGTTTGATTACTACTGTCAATTGAAATGTATGTATTATTAGGTTTGATTGACCTTTTTTTAAGGTAAGGCTTCCTTTTGGTTGGGGGGTTCAAATCCAGGGCTCCAGGGCTGGTGTCCTGCAACTTTTAAATGTATCTCTGCTTTAACACACCTGAGTAAAATAATGAGGTCATTAGCACTTGTTCGTCATGCTCATTGACTTATGAAAAAAGACCAGTAGTGCAACAAAAACATTTTTCAAAAGAAATCTGTTGTTTGAAATTCCACTGGTCACAACAAAGATAGGTAGAAATAGGTGAGGTGAAGCAGGGTCTGAAATAATGAAACATGTTAGCGTAAACCCTTTGTAACCTTTATTAGAATGTAAAGTAAATATTTGTATTTTTAGAAAACAGTTTTTGCCATTACATTTTTGGATGTAACGCAGGCATTCATAAATGCACTGGAAAACACCAGAGCACTAACCAGGGCTGAGGCAGTGGAACAAATTGAACATGGCCAAGTGGAGGAGAAGTAAGAGAATTAAAATGACTGAAGCAATATGACAATCTAAAAATAATCATGTATAAGAAACAGAAAAAGAATTCAAATGATTCATAACTTAATGCCTTTTTTGCAGTGAGAGAGAGGAGAGCTTCTCATGCAACTACGAGCAGAAATAGAGAGACGATCAAATCATTAAACTCAAAGAAAAGCTCTGAAATAAAAGTTGTTTACAAGTTTGAAGTTTGGCATGTTTATGGTTTTAACTAAGACTTGTCATACTAACACACACTTGCCTATTTTGACTTGTCTTTTCATTGTGCTCTAATTATTTAGCCAGTACAATAGAATAATCTAATCCAGGTTTGAAGTGTGTAGGTGTTGTAGTTTTGGAGCTGGGGCAGTTCTAATGTGATCCAGATGCAAAAAAGGTGCTGAAATGTGCCTTTATTGAAGTTTCACAAATCAGATAAAGGTTTCACAAATCACACACTTGGTTTTAAATACTCTACTATTAGTTCAGAATAATCTAGTCCAGGTTTGAAGTGTGTAGGTGTTGTAGATTTTTAACTAGAGTAGATTAAAGATGCTGAAGGTAGCGAAAAATTAAGTGGAGTGGCCCTTTAGCCATTTCCCGAATCGGAAGCTGCAATCGGAAACCAACTTCAGCTTCGTCGATTCTGAAGTGTTTCATTTCCTCTGGAACTGAATGTATCACTCAGCGACCTGTGACCATCCTCAACAGCACGCAGTCGTTCACGTGTCGCAGATGGTAAAGCTGCCTTATGTGAAATCACAGGCAGAATAATCTGTGTGTGTGGAGATTATTAAGAAGCCAAATGAGGAAACGGCCCCTCTTCATTTTGGTAACTGTAGCAGGTCTGCTCGTGGTCATCCATCATCTTCCCGTTTTTATTATTAACCAACTCTCTGAGTGACACGAGCTTTACTTCCTCCTATCTGACATGTCAAAAGAACACCTGTTTCTTTATAAGATCCCTGAGTGATGCATTTGAATCCAGTTCAGCTGAGGAAGAATTTCCATCACATGTAGACTCCACTGATTTCTGTCCTGTGCACTGAGACAGCAAAACTGAGATTCTGATGGTTTCACAGCAGAGGAGATCTCTGCTCTCTGACTGCAGGGATTCCTCTGCCTCAGATTCAGGTCTTTCTTATTGCATTCAGGGTTTATCTCAAAGACTGTATTACAAATTCATCTATCACTGGCCCACTGTTCTTTATTTCTACATGAACAATATAAATATTAAACCCCAGGGTATTCTGTGCTGTACGCAGTATCCTGCAGTTACACATCCCCAGGAACTCGCTTTGACTGCAGACTTATGTTCAGTACTGAACAACTGTCTGATGTCAGCTACAGTTCAGTTAACCTTCATGTATATAAATGTATTCTGTATCTGTATGTTAAAGCCCATGTGTCACCGTGCACACTGATTTCTTCCTCAGCATTGTTCTCCTCAGAAAAGATGAACTCTTGTTATTCATTTTAAAATCTGTAGCACTGAAGCGTCACACCTTTTAACTACAGTTTATGTAAACACTCGTGTACATGCTAACCTTCGTGAAGCTAGATTAAGGCACTAAATCCAAGTAAACTTTCCTCAGAGTCCATCTTTCTGATGATTTTATGACTCGTACCACTCGTTTTATTATTTCTGTTTATTGTTTATTATTTCTTGCTGCTCTGTGTCTGTGTAGGTTTTCAGTCATCCAGGTCTCTGGAGCTTGAAAAAAGAGCGACTCTTCTTGTTTCTCAAAGACGTTTCACCTCTCATCCGAAAGGCTTCTTCAGTTCTCAACCAAATGGTGGAGAGACCCAGGTATTTAAACCCCTGTGGGCGTAGTCCCCTGGAGGGGGTTATGACCCTCTATTGTTCATGTGCATAATCACAGGCGCCAAGGTGTGAAAGGAGGCGTGGGTCATTTCAATCAGTGGTTTCGAGTGAAACCAATTTGGGACTTTGCTTCCATTGTTTCATGTGACCTATTGAGGTCACGTGAACAAAGGTGTGAATGGGGGTTGAGACGCCTGGGGAGGGAGCTCAGGACAGCACTGTAAGGGGGGGAAAGTTGGTGACATAATCCACCTCCTCTGTTCAATGATGGTTGTTCACAGTGGACATAGATGCTTCTTTTACTCCTCTTTCAAACCATCTGTTTTCCCTGTCCAAACTGTGAATGTTGGCATCCTCAGAGAGTGACCTTTGACCTTCAGATGCAGATGTACAGCTGAGTCTTGTCCTGTCGAGGTGGCTCTTCTATGTTGTGTGTCTGTGAAGAGGCTGTTTGGTTTCTCTAATGTAGAGGTCCGAGCACTCTTCACTGCACTGGACAGCAGACACTACATCGCTGATCTTGTGTTTGGGGGTTTGTCCTTGGGATGAACCAGTTTTTGTCTTAGGGTGTGACTTGGTTTGAAGTATACTGGGATGTCATGCTTGTAGAAAATTCTTTTGAGTTTCTCTGACAAGCTGCCACATAAGGGATGACAATGTTGTTCCTCTTGTCCTTCCTATTCTCTGTAGTTTGTGTTTGATCTTCTTTCCTTTCACACCTTGGCACATGTGATTATGCACATGAACAATAGAGGGTCACAACCACCTCCAGGGGACCATGCCCACTGGGGTTTAAATACCTGGGTCTCTCCACCTTTTGGTTTGAGAACTGAAGAAGCCTTTTGGATGAGAGGTGAAACATCTTTGAGAAACAAAAAGCAGTCCAGTCGCCTTTTTCAAACTCCAGAGACTTGCTGTTTTTGTGCTCTTGGGGCTCGTTTGAAAAATAACATTTTAAACATTTTAATTTCAATCAGATTGATTAATAAAGATTCAAAGAGTAAGAATGGAGGCAGTCTAAAAGCAGGAAGCTGAGCTTTGCTAACATCATACATGAACCCAGTTAATGCGTCACATCTGCAGACGCTACTTTTCGGTTGCATTATGAGCAGCATGCTCAGATGCTTCCCTGACATTACATCGGTGACCTTTTTTCTCTTTGTCCCTACAGACCTCCCACAGCAACATGATTGTCATAAGGATAAGGTTCCTGCTGACCAGGAGAAGAGCTCCAGTCTGGAGCAGGAACCTCCACCACAACATGACTGTAATAAGGAGAAGGTTCTATCTGAGCAGGAGGGGAACTCCAGTCTGGAGCAGGAAGCTCCACAGATTAAAGAGGAACTGGACGAAATGCACAACAATCAGCAGGAACCAGAACCTCCAGGGATTAAAGAGGAACAGGAGGAGCGCTGCAGTGGTTACGAGGCAGAGCATCTTATAGTGAAGGAAGAGGATGACACCTTAATGGTGACTCTTACTTATGGGGAAAGTGATAGTGAAACAGAGCCAATCAGTGAGCAGCTCTTCTCTCACAGCCCGCCTGCAGCTGAGAGCCGAGATCAGGAAGAAAGCATGAATTTAGCCTCAGGATCAAGTGCAAACGCAGAGCCAAAGCCAACGAAGAGACTTTCTAAAAGCAGGAGTCACAGTGACAGTGCAGAAGACTCTCCCATGTCAGAGAGTCAGTGTAATACAGACGCAGGTAAAAAGCCTTTAAAATGTTATGTTTGTGAAAAAGTTTTTAAGGATAAATCCCAAATTAAAAGACATCACAGGATCCACACAGGCGAGAAGCCGTACGCTTGCAGCACCTGCGGGAAGAGATTCTATCAGATTTATTTACTGAAATATCACGAAAGAACTCACACGGGCGAGAAGCCATACACTTGCAAAATATGTGGGAAAAATTTCAGGTGTAGTGACAGTTTGTTGGTCCACATGAGAATCCACACAGGTGAGAAGCCGTACGGGTGTAAAACATGCGGGAAAAGATTTATCTGCACCTCAAATCTGAAAAGTCACACGAGAATCCACACAGGTGAGAAGCCGCATTCCTGCAAAACGTGTGGGAAAAGTTTCACTCAAAGGGGCAGCTTGACTGTCCACATGAGAACGCACACGGGCGAGAAGCTGTATTCCTGCAAAGCGTGTGGGAAAAGTTTCTGTCAGAGTGGTACCCTGCTGATCCACATGAGAACTCACACGGGCGAGAAGCGCTACTCTTGTAAACTCTGTGGGAAAAGCTTCACTCAGAGCAGCCATTTGTTGCGCCACATGAGGACTCACACGGACGAGAATTCGTCTGCGTGAAACGTCTGCAGGGAGAAAAATACCCAGAATGCTCAGCTTCAAGGTTTTCTACCTTTAGACTAGATTATCAGCAGTACTGAGAGTTTATTGCATTGTGCAGATCATAAAATCTGCCTTTGGCCTGTTCTAGGCTGCACAGTCAATGTGAGGACGTCACACTGAAGAACAGCATTGCATTTGTACGTGTATTTTAACAAAGAAATCAAGCCTTCAGAAGCGGCGCAGTGACGGTGAGTCCCGTCCCTTTGAGGTCTGGTAACCCGTGCAATGTGGGTCCAATGTTCTGAAAACTAAAGCCCAGAACCAGGTACGGACTGGGGTGGGCTTTATTTCTCTGACAGCGTCGTAGATCATCCTGTCTGTGCTCTAACCCCACCGGCCCTTTTATCTGACTTTCTTTTGATTGGCTGTCCCTCGTTAGAAGCTGGTGATGATTGGCTCCCCCTGCTGGTTTCTGGTCTGAAAACATTTCTAAAGAACATCATGTTCTGTCGGGTGCGCCCTGTTGGACTTAATGATTTAATGATTTCTGCTTCGTCTGTTATCTGGATAGTGGTATGGTAGTGCAGCGGGGAAAAATGTTGTTCCTGTGTCTATGTCCCTGCATCATGGCTGGTAACCACGTCACACATATAAAAATAGCTTGCAGGAGTTAATAGATGCATGTAGAGAAACAGAGCTGCATTTAAATATGTCACGTTCTCAAGTTTCAGACATTTGAGTCGTTGTGCAGGTATTAAAAAAAAAAAAAAAAAAAAAATCACATAATTAGTGTGAGGTGGTGAGATTAGATGGTTCTGTACACAAAACACGCAAAGCCAGAAACCACCAACAAGTGTGTTATGTGAAACTTGTTCCTGAAACAAATGAAAATGAACAAACTCGGCTGGCTGAACCTCGCTGTGACTGCCGTCCTGTGGTGGGAGTGTGACCTTTGACCAACGGCTGATCAGCATATTTAAATTGGCCCGTTGTTGCTCCGTGCACAAACACACGCTGGCCTTCAGCCGCTCTGATACATAGAAGCTGTTTGCAGGAAAGGCAGGCAAACTGAGTTTGCATTCACAGCCTCAAACATGGTTTTGGTCACCCTCCAAACAAAGCTGATGATCAGGGAGGGGGACGTCTTGCCACCGGCGTCACACTGACCCAAGAGTAGAAACTAAGAGTAGAAACGCGGATCACCTGTTGAAATGCTGAACATCCCCTACAGGAAGAGGAAATACCAGAATAAGGAAAAGCAGAGCAGGTCCAGCTCGACATGCTGTCTTTCACCTCGTACTTCATAGTTCCAGTTTAGCAGAGGTGCTCTCTCTCACTCCTAAAACATGTAAGTCAGTCATTTAAAGTGTGTAGAAACAACAGTGGCTCATTACTGACATGTTTAAAGGCTCTTTCTTCTGTGAGATCACACTGGCTGCAGAGGACTGTAGGAGAGAGCCGGCCTCTGTGTGTCTGTTCACTTCTGCTGCTTTCACAGCTGGACTGTTCTTTTATATTCTTCTGTACTTTCATAGGATTGCATTATATGAGCAGCAGTTATGAAAATAAGCTCCTTATCTGATGATGCGTGCATTTACATGTGAACTGGATGGTGAGATTTTTTGTTTCATTCATTTATGATTTAGCCTTTTCTTTCACTTCTACTCTGTAAGGGCACTTAGCCCACATTTTGATTCATGCCGGTCTTCTGTTACTGTGTGTGCTGCTGTTACACAGAATAAATGTGCACATCCCAATCCCTGCAGTCACTGGTGTTTTTTAACCCCTGAGCAGCCAGTTTATCCGTGTGGATTGGAACAGATGCTGAGTTTAGTCAGCGATTGTGTGCAACAGTTGCTGTTTCAGAGCTGTTGGGACTCAAACTCTAATCTGTTGGTTGCCACCAATGGGCAACTAGCTTGAGTCCCTGCCGTCTACTCCTGAGAGGAAATGGGAATAGAAGAATTTGAAGTTGGCATCCTCTAAGGACTTTTTCCACTCCAGCTGACTTCAGCATCTCCACAGTTTATAGAGCGCGGGCAGAGAACCACTCCCCCTGCCCGAGTTGCCTCGAAGCTGACTAAAATTCCTGCTCTGAACCATCTGGTTTGAGGGTTGGCGCCCGGACAGGCTACAACAGCCTCAGCTGCAGATCATTTTCCATCTAAACTCAGTTTGCCCAGCTGGAAGTTGAAGATCTCCCATCTCCTGCACCACTTTGTTCCTGTTCATGTCCAAAGGTTTAGCAGTTTTTTGGGGTTTCTTTTGCATTTTTGGCCACAGCAGCTCTTATCGACAGTGGAGAGAGACAGGAAATGGGGGAAAGATACAGGGGAAGACGTGTGGGCAAACCCGCACCGCCCGCACTGCAACGCGGCATGTGCATGTGGTCGTCGGCTTCACCACTAAGGCACCCAGGCAGTTTTAAAAGGCAGTTTTAAAAGGTTTTGCTTTAACACGATCAATCATCTGAATACTGAGGAGTTATCTGCTCATTTGCACATAAAAAGTGTGAAATACATATTCTCAGATGTTTTTCTTTCATCACGTTTGTGTCATTTTGTCCCTCCAGACCTCCAACTGCAACACCTCTCCAAAGTTGAGGAGGTTCTCACAGTCCAGGAGAGGAACTCCAGTCTGAAGGAAGCAGAGCCTCCGCAGATCAAAGAAGAGGAGGAGGAGCTCAGCATCAGTCAGGAGGGAGAGCTGATTGTTCTGGATGAGGACAGCGATACCATCATGGTGACTGTTACGTATGGGGAAAGCGACGAGAGTGAACCAGAAGCGGACAGCGAGCAGCTCCCCCCTCACAGCTCTCCTGCAGCCGAGAGGCGATACCAGGGCAGAGGCAGCCATGTCGAATCGGCATCAACTACACGTCTTATGTACAATGATGTAGATAAGTCTCTCATATTTAGCAGTCCTGTTTATGTGGAGGGTTTTAGGAATGAGCCTCTGCTTATGCAACAGGACATGATCGACCCAGATGAGAAGCCATATCCTTGTGAAATATGCGGGAAACATTTTCGTAAACGTTTTAATCTGGAGATCCACATGAGAGCTCACACGGGCGAGAAGCCTTTCTCGTGTAACGTGTGTGGGAAAGGTTTCACTCGAAAGGACAGCGTGATCCTGCACATGAGGACCCACACGGGTGAGAGGCCGTTTATCTGCGGCTTCTGCGGCAGACGCTTCGGTCGGAAGGACAATTTGGCTTCCCACATGAGGATCCACACAGGCGAGAGGCCTCATTCCTGTAAAATATGCGGCAAAAGTTTCTGCCAAAGTAACGATCTGCTGCGCCACACGAGGACTCACGCTGCAGAGAAGCCCGTTCCCTGTGACATCTGTGGAAAAAGATTTCGGGATGCCTCTACAATGAATTTCCACCGGAAGAGGCATAAGTGAGAGGCTGCAGTCCTGAAAGAGTCTTTGGAACTGAGAGGGTTTTAATCTTTGTATAAGTGAATGCTATCATGAGTGTATTCTGTGTAACTTCATGTCATATATCACTACCTCTGTTATGCTTTGGTCTTGAAGCTGGGAGAAGCTCGCATGCTCCCTGCTGACTGTTTAGAGCTGTTTTTTGTGACTGCATCATCTTTGAATAGTTTTAGGATTTGGAGGTGTTACCCATGGTCTCTTTATCTACTGCAAAGGTCCTGATAGGATTCTGTTGGTGGCCTCGAAGTCTTTGACATTTGTCTGTATTATATTTGTTTGTGTCTGCAGCCACATGAAGGGGAGGAAAGCTGAGCTGTAGGCAAGAAGTCTGAATAAAGGTACGATCAGAATATCTGAAGTATAAAAATGCTCTGAGTGGAAGGACAGCGCCTGAAACGGGGTGATAACAGGACCTGTATGGACGTGTGGTGATCTGGGTTGCACGATGTGCCACTGAAGTATCTGCAGGTGTAGTGAGAGCTGAATACCGAGGGAAGGAGCTGCCGTGCTTCCTTTGCTACCTCCTTTAGCAGAGGATCCTTTCAGAAGGGAGCGGCGATGATGGTGTCCCATGCTATCAGACTTTTCACGACGACATCAAACGATCATAGTGAGCGATGCGGCGCAGATCGTGTAAATGTTAATTATGTTTGTTTTCCATTTTATGTCGACATGTTTGAGCCCTGCAGGATGAACTATGATCGTTATGATGCTGTAAATAAAATCTGCTTCTTATAAAGTTGTTCTGTGTGATTTAATGTGTATTTTTAAATGGTTCTAAATTAGGACTGAGTATTATGATTATGATCAGTTTGGCATTATTTCTGTCAGCTGTAGTTTAAAAGAATAAAAGCAGAAGCTGGATTATCTCTGCAGCTGGAAGATGAAACGAGTGGACAGGAAGTGTAAATAACCTGAATGTGAGAAACATCTGATGTCACTTGATGGGCCTTTTATTAATTACGGGCTTGGTAATAACAGCCTGTATGAAGCCGTACGTTAAGGCCTCATGAGAATTAAAATGAGCATTTCACCTGAACCTAGACTAGGTGAACCCCCCCCCCCCGAGAGCTTCTAGGGTTCAATGTGTGCCGCGGCCCTGTCATGGGTGCAGGCTTGAGCACTGTGGGGGCTTACCCACAGATCCAGCAGAGACAAAGTAATCTAGTCTCCAGGATGTTCACCCCAGTAGACCCACATCAACAACATCCACTGTCACATTATTAAAGCACCACAGTTCTCTTTCACCAAGTCTTCATGGATCCTCCTTCACATCCTTCCTTTACCTCCGTGATGTTTTTGCATCGAGGTTCATCAAAAGGGAAATAAGTGGAAAAAAATCTACTTATTTATGTACTAATTTTTCAGTGATAATCAACTAAATTTACCTAAAACTGGAAAAAGATGCAGAATATGCCGTTAGAAAAGGAAGCAGGCGAGAGTATGCTGTAGTACCGCGAGACCTCGTGAATCTCGGCAGCATTGTACATGGCGTCATGAATCTAACTACTTAACCCTTCCCTGATTTAGTTTTTTCTCGCCAACTTACTACTAGACAGCGTAAAAGGTAATAATTATATATATCTCTAGTTAATTTCAATTATTTTCAGCACTCTGGAGGACGGTGACGAGGACCTGCACAGTTTGCAACTGTATATTGACCAGTGTTTTGAGAGAGTCGTCATGAGGAAAGCGGAGAAGACGCCGACTCCCTCAACCAGCAAAAGTACTCCATCCACAAAAAGAAGCCGCCCTGAAGATTCCCCGAGATGGCATCTCCACCTACCAACGATATTGTGGAAATTCTGGAGTTCATTAATAACAAGCTGTCAAGCTTTGACGCCCGCTTGGCCCTGGCTGAAATCCTCCACAAGGAGTTTCAGGCCCTGCGGGAGTCAGTCAAGTTCAGCCAGCATCAGGTGGAAACACTGGCTGCTGAAAACGCTGTCCTCAGAGAGTCAGTGAATTCCCTCACCGAGGAAATGACCCGGCTCTCAGAAGAAAATAAGAAAATTAAAGAATCTGTTATCGAGCTTCAGGCCCGCAGCATGAGGGAAAATCTCGTGTTTTCAGGCATCCCAGAGAAGGCAGAGGAGGACCCGGAGACTACAGTAAAAGAGTTTATCCAAACTCACCTGAAGCTTCCGGAAGACACCGTGAACAGCATCGCCTTCCATAGAGTCCACCGCCTTGGAGGAAAGCGACCCGGAGCACGCAGACCCAGACCGATCGTGGCCAAATTTGAACACTTTAAACAAAAAGAGCTGGTGAAGAGCCGCGGCCGGGAGCTGGCCGGGACTTCAGCGTTAACGACCAGTTCCCAAAGGAGATCCTGGAGCGACACAAGGTCCTGTTTCCTATCCAAAAAAAGTTCATGGAGGGAGGCTCCCGGGCTGTCATCGCAGTCGACAAACTTTATGTGAACGGACAGCTTTACCGCGACCAAAACACCACGCCATGGCTCTACTGATCGATCAGGTGATCTGTGTCCACGCTGACATTTGTGTCTGATTTTCTCCTCCTACTCTAATTTTCATTAGTAACCGGGATAATAGTCACGTCTACATAGAATAGTCAATGCCAAATTAATCAGTATAGTGTGTTGTTGTCATTTGCTCATTTGTTTTGTTTTCTCCCCCGTTTTCTACATTGTTGTCTTAGATTACCTTTGGATCGGTTTTGTTTTGTCTCTCTTTCAGTGTTTGCACTGTTTTTTTACTTATGTTACTTAGGGATTATAGTTTTTTCTCACCAGTACACAAGTCTCACTCCCGCTTAGATTACTTTCTAGTTAGCAGCTCCATGATGATGGATATCACAGACACTCAGATTCATCCTATCACTATCAGTGATCATGCACCGGTGTCTATGTCTCTGACACAGAAAAGAGTCACACCACCAATTAGGAACTGGAGATTTAATACATCATTACTTAAAGAACAAGATTTCATTAATTATTTCAAAAAGGAGTGGGCTATATACCTAGAAAATAATGATCTGCCAGGAATATCACCATGTGTTCTTTGGGAAGCAGGAAAGGCAGTAATGCGGGGCAAAATAATATCTTACTGCTCGCATAAGAAAAATAAAGAAAACACATTTGTGTTAGAATTAGAACAAAAAATTAAATCTTTAGAAACTGCCTATGCTGCTTCACCACAAGAACATATAATTCACAACTTGAGAAAACAAAAATTGGAATTAAATGAAATAACTGATAAGAAGACACAATTTCTGTTGCAAAGGCTGCATTTAGAAAATTTTGAACATGGAAACAAATCTGGAAAATTCCTGGCCAACCAGTTAACTGAATAAAGAAAAAACAGCTATTTATTCTATTAAAGACACAACTGGTAACATTATTCATGACCCACAACAAATAAATAAATGTTTCAAAGACTATTATGAAGCATTATACTCATCACAGATTGATCCATCTGATACTGCTATTGACGAATTTCTTAACTGTATAAATCTACCAAAACTAAATGAGGAACAGGTTGCAGCTCTGGATTCACCTCTCTCAATGTCTGAATTCCAAGACGCCCTACAGCACCTTCTAAATAATAAAGCTCCAGGTCCAGATGGTTTTCCAGCTGAGTTTTATAAAGAATTTTGGTCTGAGCTAGCACCCATTTTTTTCAGAATGGTGACTCAGATTCAGAATGATCAAACACTATCCCCAAATATAAACTCTGCTAACATTAGCCTGCTTCTTAAACCAGGCAATGACCCCACCCTCCCATCCAGCTACCACCCAATCTCACTCACAAATGTAGATATTAAGATAATTTGCAAAGTCTTGGCCAGAAGATTAGAAAAGTTACCCCGCTCATAATACATCCTGATCAAACAGGTTTTATCAAGGGTCAACATGCAGCCAATAATACACGCAGATTAATAAATGTAATAGATTACTGTTCCATTAACAAATTAGAAACCACAGTTGTTTCTTTAGATGCAGAGAAGGCATTTGACCGGGTCAACTGGAAATTTTTATTAGCAGTTCTACAAAAATTTGGATTTGGTTCATCCTTCATTAATTGGATCAGAACACTACACAGCTCCCCCAATGCACGGGTTAGGACAAATGATCTTATTTCCCAAAGCTTCAGTCTGCAGAGGGGCACCAGGCAGGGCTGCCCACTCTCTCCCTCACTTTTTGTCATCTTTATTGAGCCACTGGCAGCAGCAATAATACAAAATGCAAATATTAAAGGGATTCAAACAAAAAATACAGACCATAAGATAAGCCTTTATGCTGATGATGTATTACTTTTCCTTGGGAATTCACAAGCTTCTCTCTTGAAGACAATTAACCTGATAGATAAATTCTCATCTATATCTGATTACTCTATTAACTGGAGTAAATCAACAGTTTTGCCTCTAAACTGTAATTTTGAGAATACCACTACCATGTCACTACAGTCAGGCAACATTAAATATTTGGGTACAAATTTTTCTGCCAGACTCTCAGACTTGGTTCGATTAAATCACATTCCTCTATTAAAAATGATAGAGGATGATCTCACACGTTGGAATCGTTTACCTATATCACTCATGGGTAGAGTCTCCGACATTTAAATGATGGTTTTGCCAAAAATCCTCTATTTGTTCTCACTGATCCCTAATAAACCTTCTGTTGCTTGGTTGAAGACACTAGATTCAAACATGGTAAAAATTTCTGTGGAAAAACAAACCATCACGAATAAGTTTAAAAACTTTACAAAAGCCAAAACGCAGTGGTGGTCTAGAGCTACCAAATTTATATCACTACTTCTTAGCCAGTAGGTTGCAATATGTTTCAAAATGGATCAAACTAAGTTCAATAGACAGCCCGTGGTTGGACCTAGAACAAGCATTTTGTGGAAAACTAAAAATTTCTGATCTACCTTTCATTAGCTCCTGTGTCAAGCAAGATAATTGCTTTAAAAGCCTTAACATAAACACCTCTCTGACAGCCTGGTGGGAATTTTTAAAAATAACTAAGTCTTCACTTATCCCAAGTAAACTGACACCCATTTGGAACAATCCAGATATATGCCAGAAAAAGAAAATACTGAATTTTCTGTCATGGCATGAAAAGGGTATAAATAACTTAGAGCACATTATTCAAGATGGAAACTTTATTCTATTTCAAGAACTTATATCAAAATATGGAATCAGCAGCAGTAGATTTCTGGAATATCAGCAACTGAGGTCCATCATACTGGCAAGATTTAATTTAAATGATCTGAACTTGGAAATACCTGTATGGGTAACAGAATTTCTAAATCTCTGTACTCCTAAATTGCTATCAAAATATACAAGCTATTGTTTAAAATTAATGATTCAATTTCCCTCCCAACTAAAAAATGGGAGCGGGATCTTTCCATCAATCCAGATGAAAACTTCTGGACACATATATGTTTAAACATCTTCAAAATGTCTAAAAGTCCAAATTTACAACTTATTCAATACAAAACTCTGCATAGAATACACTATACAGGACAACGAATGTTCCAAATGGGCCTCAGACACTCAAATTATGCACCCACTGTTCAGGCGAGCACGCTGAGAATTATATGCATTCTATATGTTCTTGCGTGCCTGTTCAAAGGTTCTGGCAGAAGATATGTGAAGACTTATCCACATGGTTTAATTGTGATATCCCAGCCTCACCCAAACTGTGCATCTTAGGTGATGTAAGTGAATTAGATATGGAAGCAAATATGTCACATTTAGTTCTTACTGCCTTATGCATCACTAAGGTGTGGGAGCAGCGGTTCTCACGGGGGACTGGTTGGTCCTGGACTCGGGACCACTGTGTTTGTATATGTGTGTGGATAGGATGTTTGCTGTTGTCTTTTGGGTGTGGGCGTGATGTTTGTTGTCGTCTTTTTGTGTGTGTGTGTAGGTGTGTGTATGTGTGGGTGTGTGTGTGTGTGTAGGTAGGTGTGTGTGTAGGTATGCATGTTTGTGTCTGTCTACGGTGTGGGTGGTGGGTGCTGGCCTTGGGCACGGTGGTGCCCTGGGGGTGTGGCCACTGCAGGCCCTGAACCTGCCTTCCCTGCCCTGCGGTTGGGTGTAGGAAACTTGGGTGTCCAACGAGCCAGTATTTAGCTGGCTCTCTTCCTCCGGGGGTAGTCTCCCGGTCATATGTATCCTGGCCCTTCCCCTCCTCCTACTCAATCAATAACACAACATACACGTAGGGTCTTGGGGGGGGGTGCCGCAATGAGTGGGGCCACTTCCCTGACTCTGCTTACTGCATTGCATGATGTCCCACCCCCCCTTTTTAATTATACCGTACAGCTCACAACACGTCATAGTACACATAGGGCCTTGGGGGGCAGCAGCTCCACCCACACCGTGGCTAGTGGGTGGAGCTGCTGAAGTGGCTCCACTTATTTGTTCGCTGTTGCCTGCTCCTCAATTTTATCTACATCTTATTTTTTTTTTTTTTTTTTTTTTTTTTTTTAGCCTGTCATGTCTGGCAGTTTTCGCACTCAGAATATGATCCGAATACGCTGGTGTACCAAACATATTTGCTTTTCCAAGAATAGCTCTTTAAGTTTTACAATAGGCTACTCTTGTTAGCATGTATTTAGTTTGTATTTTGATTTTATTTTATTTATTTATACCAGGCGTGACAGGCAGAAAGGAAAGGGTACAAAAAGGAGTGAGAAAGAAAAACAAAAACAAAACAAAGGTGAGAAAAGAATAATCAAAGAATGATATCCACATATCTACACCTGCACACACATACGCATACACCCAAACACACACATAATCCTGCTGTTGCTTGCAAGTAATGTGTGTATGTGCCTCTGTCATGGAACGTACTCACCAATGGAGGCAAGAAACTGCAATCCTGCCCCTCGTGATCCAGAGGCGAACGGGAAAGGACCCAGGGGACGCGGCCTATCCACGGCCCACCAGGACATCAGAAGACGAGAGGCCATACATCCCGATGGCAACTGCGCACACACCCCAGAGGAGGAAGGAGGGAGACCCCAGACGGACCCCCCCACGGCCAAACGGCAAGAGTCCAGACAGCCAGAGGCAATGAGCAGCCAACCCCCGCCGCGGGCCGGCATCCCCCGCACGAGCCGCGAATGCGGCCCCAGGGCCCCAGGCGCCCTTCCTTCCTTCCTTATGATGGACCTCAATTGTTGATATTCAAGAAATTTGTTTTTGCCAATTCCATATTTTGTAACAAGTTCTTCAAATGAAATAAAGGTTCCATCTTGAATGACATGTTCTAGATTCTTTATTCCTTTCTCCTGCCATGCTGAAAAATTCAGTACTGTCTTTTTCTGACATATATCTGGATTGTTCCAAATGGGTGTCAGTTTACATGGGATAAGTGAAGACTTCGTTATCTTTAAAAATTCACACCAGGCTGTCAGAGAGGTGTTTATGTTAAGATTTCTAAAGCAGCTATGATGTTTAATACTGGGGCCAATGAAAGGTAAGTCAGAGATTTTGACTTTTCCACAGAGTGTTTGTTCTAAATCCAGCCATGGGCTGGCTAAGGGGCTAGGTTTGATCCACCTTGAGATACACTGCAATCTATTGGCTAAGAAATAGTGATAAAAGTTTGTGAGTTCTAGACCACCACTGCATTTTAGCTTTTGTAATGTTTTCAAACTAATTCTTGAGGTCTTATTTCTCCATAAGAATTTTGAAATGTATGAGTCTAAAGACTTAAACCAAGTAAGATAAGATAAGATAAAACTTTAATAATCCCACGACGGGGAAATTTGTGCATTACAGCAGCTCAATACAGAGAAAAAATGAAAAGGATGAGTAAGAACAAATAACTAAACTAAAAACTAAAATTCAATAGAATAAAATAAAATAGCAAAAAAACTATACACATATACATAAGCACTATATACATAAATATATATATCAGTGTCAATACCCACATTTACATATACACACACGTCAAAACACTATATAAAGATATCAAAATATTATATACATTTGTAGCCGGTAAGGTACACAGCATACACGGTATGCATTATATGGGTGAGTGTAATAAATAAAATGTATCTGACTGTATGGATAAAGTGATGGCAGTGGAGGTAAAGTGTCCAAGTGACTCAAGAGAAGGTTTATTAGGAATCAATGAAAACAAATAATTGATTTTAGGCAAAATCATCATTTTTAATGTGGCAACTCTCCCCATGAGAGATATAGGTAGAGAGTTCCAACGTGTGAGATCATCCTCTATTGTTTTTAGTAGAGGAATATGATTTAATCGTACCAGGTCTGACAGCTTGGAGGAAAAATTTATACCTAAATATCTAATGTTGCCTAACTGTAGTGAGGTAGTAGTGATATTCTGAAAGTTACAATTCAGAGGTAAAACTGTTGATTTACTCCAATTAATGGAGTAGTCTGATACAGATGAGAACTTATCTATAAGTGAGATTGTCTTCAGAAGAGTCATTTGTGAGTTCCCAAGGAAAAGTAATACATCATCAGCATAAAGGCTTATCTTATGATCTGTGTTTTCTGTTTGAATTCCTTTAATATCTACAGTTTGTCGGATTGCTGCTGCTAGCGGTTCAATGAAAATAACAAAAAGTGAAGGAGAAAGTGGGCAGCCCTGCCTGGTACCCCTCTGCAGATTGAAGCTTTGAGAAAAGAGGGTTCTAGGACAGACCAAAATTCTTTATAAAACTCTGCTGGAAAACCATCTGGGCCTGGGGCTTTATTATTTGGGAGATGCTGTACTGCTTCGTAAAATTCAGATGGTGAGAAAGGTGAATCAAGAGCCGCAGCCTGTTCATCATTTAATTTAGGTAGATTTATGTTACTTAGATATTCTTCAATTTCAGCATCAGATGGGTTAATCTGTGATGAGTATAAGGCCTCATAGAAGTCTTTAAAAGAGTTATTTATTTTTTGTGGGTCATGAGTAATATTACCAGTCGAGTCTTTAATAGAATAAATGGCTGTTTTTTCTTTATTTAGTTTTAATTGGTTAGCCAAGAATTTTCCAGATTTATTTCCATGTTCAAAGTTTTCTAAACGCAACCTCTGTAACATGAATTGTGTCCTTTTATCAATTATTTCATTTAACTCCAGTTTTAGTTTCCTCATGTTGTTAATTATATGTTCTTGTGGTGAAGCAGCATAGACAGTTTCTAAAGATTTAATTTTCTGTTCTAATTCTAACACAAGTGTTTTTTCTTTATTTTTCTTATGCGAGCAGTAAGATATTATTTTGCCCCGCATTACTGCCTTTCCTGCTTCCCAAAGAACACATGGTGATATTCCAGGAAGATAATTATTTTCTAAATATGCTGACCACTCCTTTTTGAAATAATTAATGAAATCTTGTTCTTTAAGTAATGATGTATTAAATCTCCAGTTCCTGATTGGTGGTGTGACTCTTTTCTGTGTCAGAGACATAGACACCGGTGCATGATCACTGATAGTGATAGGGTGAATCTGAGTGTCTGTGATATCCATCATCATGGAGCTGCTAACTAAAAAGTAATCTAAGCGGGAGTGAGACTTGTGTACTGGTGAAAAAAAACTATAATCTTTCAGAGTGGGGTGATGTGAACGCCAAGCATCACAAAGACCAAAATCCTTCATGTACTGTTTAAGAATGTCTGCAGATGCCAGTTCCTCTGACTCACTGCTGTACTGAGCCTGTCAATGTCTGGATTAAGTACCAGGTTGAAGTCTCCTCCTATTATAAGTGTGGTGTCAGAGTGATCGGACAGTAAAGTGAAGAAGGTATGAAAGAAGGAGGGGTCATCAACGTTTGGCCCATATATACTAGCAATGCATAAATCTATATTTTGAATAGTTAAGTTGAGTATTATAAATCTACCTTCTGGGTCTGATGTAGTATTTCTAATGATGCAGTTTATCTTTTTGTTAATCAATATGGCTACACCTCTTTGTTTGGAGTTGTAGCAGGCTGAGTACATGTGAGGGAACTGTGGAGAGGAGAGTGTGTGCGCAGATGTTCTGGACACATGTGTCTCCTGTAGAAACACAACATCAGCCTGTAAATCATTCAACCGATTAATAATTTTCACTCTCTTTTCCCTCGAACCAACTCCGCGTACATTCCATGAGACAAACTTGAGTGTGCTCATGTTTAGATTAACAGGTGAAGTGTTGTGTGTTTACTAAAGATGTGTGCGCGCGTCCTCGCATGTGTCCTCCATGACCTTGTGTACGCATGTGTACGTGTCCCGCGTGACTGTGTATCCTGTATGGCAGTGTGTGTGCCGTATGTCTGTGTGGCAAACATGTTGGGTGCAAAAAAAAAAAAAAAAATAAAAAAAAAAAGGAAGAAGAAAAGGAGTGTAAAGTGAGAGAAAAATGAGACAGTGCAAACACCAAAGAGCTGTTCAAAAGTGACAAAGTATTAAAAAAACTCAACATGATAACAAAACAATGCGCTGTGCATTAATTGTTATATACAGACCTGTGACCGGCCGCGGTTTAAGTTTACCTCTTATCTAATCAATTACATGCTTTAGATTAACATGAAGTTGCTCCTAATAAAGCCATGGGGTAACCTCCCGATCCCTGTACAGCTGTCCGTTAACATAAAGCTTATCTACAGCTACCGTAGCTCTGACGCCCTCAGTGATGTATTTCTTCCTTATTGGAAATAATACTCGCCTCCGATCGAGAATCTCTTTTGGAAATTGTTCGTTAACACTATAGTTTGTTCCACGCAGCTCTCTGCCCCGACTCCTGACCTGCTCTTTTTGCTTGTAATGTTCAAATTTAGCTACAATTGGCCGAGGCCGTTTGTTATCGGGCTTCTTACCTCCGAGCCGGTGAACACGATTTATCTACATCTTAGACATTGAGGCCCTTGGGGGGATGGTGTGGATGGGCACTGTTGTCCAGTGCGCATCATACATCTGTCCCCCCAATTTTAATAGCACTGTAGCTTTCATACAGTCATTTACATTTCTCCCAATACATGCACCCACATCCACCTAACATATCACCCCAACCATTTTGAGTGGGAGGAAGGGGTGGGTGGGTCTTCCCACACCCGGGTTTCATGCACCCTGCCGGGGGTAGGGACTGGCTAGTAGTTCGGGGCTGGGTTGGCTGCTTCTCTGGGGCGCCGCTGGCTCAGTGCTGGTGCCTGCTTGCCCACACTGAATGTCCATGTATGGACCGTGTATATGAGCATGGGTGTGTGACTGGCATGTATGTGTGTGTATGAATATATGACGTGTGCGTGCGTGTGGACAGCTGCTCCTGGGTCTGTGGTTTGTTGAGCCTTGGCCCCTGTGGGACACGGTTGCGGAGGGCAGGAGTTACCCCTGCCTACCGCTCCCCGCTGCTCCCCACGGATTGTCACTGCCGCCCCTGGGATGTGGGTGCCTACGGGTCCTGGGGTGCATGGCCGGATGTCTTGGCGTGGCTTCTGGCCCGCTCCCTTGGCGGCTGTGGCCTGGGGGTGGCTCGGGCCTCTTTGGTGTCGGGGGCGCCTGGGGCCTCGGGGCTGCATTCTCGGCTCGTGCTGGGGGGGCCGGCCTGCCGGAGGGGCGGGCTGCTCATTGCCTCTGGCTCTCTGGGCTCTTGCCCGTTGACCATGGGGGCCCCGTCTGGGGTCTTCCTCCTCTGGGGTGTGCGCGCAGTTGCCATTGGGATGTGTGGTCTCGGGTCTTCTGTGCTCCTAGTGGGCCATGGATGACCCGGGTCCCCTGGGTCTTTCTGTGCCTGCCTCTGGATCCCATGGGAGGGTGGTTGCGGCTTCTTGCCCTCATTATTGAGTACGTTCCATGACAGAGGAACACGCATACATTACTACAAACTACAGCAAGACTGTATGTGTCTGTGTGTGTGTGTATGTGTATATATATATATATATATATATATATATATATATATATGAAGGTGTATGTATGTGTAGCTTTTATCTTCAATTTTTTTTTTCCTGGCCCCCCCTTTCTTTTTTTCCCTTTTTCTTTTTGCTTTCCATCTCTCTCTTCTTTCCCTATCTGTCAGATCTGGCAAGAATCAAGAATCAAGAATCAAGAATGCCTTTATTAGTCCCACAAATGGGGAAATTGCAGTTAACAGAACATCCATCCAAAACAAAAACATAACACAGAAGAATAAATTTAAAAAAAAAAATACAATTAACAAGAATAGCCTATAGACAATAATTATAGAGCATGTCTTGTAAAAGCAAATATGTTTTGTACACTAATGCCTTCGGATTATCATTCCGATTGCGAAAACTGCCAGACATGACAGGTCAAAAAAAAAAAGGAAAAAAAAAGAAAAGGAAGCAGGCAGGATCAGCCTGAATTAGAATCAAAAACATCTGCACAGAGTCACAAAACATATTTGAGCCTCATAATGAAGTCTGGATACATTCATACAGCGAGAAATTGCTTTACCACCAGAATAAATTTGAAACAAAACATTCAAGATCCAAATTAAACGCAAACCTTGAATATTAATATGTCTGTTTAGTTGAGAGCCAGGAGACAGAAACTGAATGGAAGCCAGAGGAAAATAAGAGGGAAGGGAGGAATACACAAACAAGCACAAGCAGCAAAAACATCTCTTCACAAAGAGGAGACCACGTGGGACTGATTACACAATAAGACGCAGCTGGGAACAGAGCACAGCTGCAGACAATCAAGACGGGCCGGCAATCACAGGGGAGGGAAGACAAAGAGAGGAAGGGAAAGCACAGCAGCCATGCGAGGAGAAGGAATTACTCTAATAAAACAGGAAGAGGGAACCAGGATGACAACAGCAGTTACAAACAAACAAGCTAGAGGGAGATGAGAAAGCAGGAAATACAAGAATAAAAACCAGAATCAAAACAGGAACCAATACCTAACAAAGTCAGATCAAGAATCCACAACTGTGTAACAAGAACACAGTTTGAACTGCTGAGGATTTTCATGTACAGGCTCCTATTTCCAGGAGTTTTTTTCCTTTAAAAAGGAGATGACCATAGGATCCTGTCCATGTTAAAGTAGAAAAATAGATATCTATCTCAGACTGTTTGAGCTGCATTTCACTGCTGAAAGAAGAAAGGACCATAAACCAGTGAAGACAGCTGCAGTAAAGATAAACATCTCCACAGTTCAGACATCACTGCCTGCAAAGGGTTAAAAACAAACACTTTACTTACAGGAAGGTCGTATCACATGATAACGGAGCTTTGTGAGATGGATCTAAGAATGGCCAGTTTGTGTACAGCATGAAATGAAACAATGACATTAAATCCACCACTGTGTTACCAGCAAAATGTCACAATTTTTTAAGTTTACCCCAAAGTACATCCAGCCCTTTCACAGAGTTAAAGTAAGCCCTGTAACGGGCTCTCAGCATCCCATCTGAGTGGGTTTATGTGTGATTTGAGTTTGAAAATGTAAACTGACTTTTATTAAAAGTGTGTGTGTTTAGATTGCAGTGGAAAGACAACCAAGTCCAAAAAAACCCAGAAACCATGAGAGTCACACAGGAAGCAGACATTTGGAGCTCAGCAGGACAACAAAGGCTGAACACACTGATGGGAAACAGCAGCAGCACAGAGGAGCATGTCAACCACAGGTGAAAACAATCAGGACTGTCACAGCACAGGAAGTAACACTAACAATGCAGGAAAGAAAACCAAACTTCAAAGTAAAACAGGAAACAATCAAAGGAGGCTGAACCAGACCTGAACACCTGTGTTTGACATGAAGCCCAGAATGAGGACACACAGCGGGACTAACGGAGCACGGTGAACCAAAACAACAGCACACACACAACTGAAGTAACAGAAACCAATGCATAATCCAGATTTCATGGGAACAGAAAACTACAGACTGAGAATTGAAACACATGAGAACATGCAACAAGACTCTTCCCTCGACCTGTAAATCAAGCTGGACACAGAAAAGAAAACAGGGAGAGAACAGCAATGCTGAGATAACAACCGAACACACCAAACATGAGGTGAAGGACGCGGGAAGGCTACAAACCAACATCATACGAGAAGAAACAAACCTGGAAAAAAGGAAAGAAACTGAGTTGATTTCTCTCTCATACACATTTCCATTTGTTTTCACATAATTTTCTTCCCCATTTTTTAAGGCTTAGGTTAGTTAATTTGCCATTATTCTTCTCGTAAATGTACAATTTTTTTCCTAATTATTTACATTTTTTTTTAATTTCCCTTTCTAGTAATTTAGTCATCTTCCTCTTGTTATTATTAAAATCCCATTAATTTACTTTTTTTTTTTCTTATGAATTTTCCAGTGTATTTGCTAAGTTTGCAGTTTTTATGGGGGGTTTTTTGCCAATTTTTTGTGTAAATCTTTTATAAGTTTTGTCATTTTTTTCCCCCATAAATTAATTCCAGCCCCTCATTTATTCGCTCTGAAACAGTCCAGCATTCTGTATTCTCATCAGTGAAACACAGCACTTATCACACAGTCTTTATTTTTTATTTTATTTTAGTTTTATTCAGTCCGGATGCCCTGTGATGGAGAACCAACAAACCTCCGTCTGTGGAGGGCAGCACTGCACTTCACCGTCCACAGGCTGCTGGAAATTGATCAGAAGAAGAAGAAAAGGTCCGGCGGAGGTAATCAATGAAAGGCTGTGATGCGATGTGTACGCTGAATCTCTGAGCTGTTGGAGTAACAATGCCTTCGGTTCAGTATCTGAGAGAGTTTATCAACGAGCGACTAACTGCTGCTGCTGAAGAAATATTCTCAGAGTTTGAAAAAACGATCGTCCAGTACGAGGAAGAGATCGACCGTCAGCGCAGACTGCTGGATATCACCTGGAAACCCGAAATAAAGCTGCGCAGGACAGGTGAGTCAGTGACGCTGAGCTCTGTGGGAAAGATGGGAAGATTTCAGGACAGGTGAGGCGCCACATCTGTGAAAGAGGCCGGAAATGGTGAAATCCTCAGAAATGAAGGAAACGTGTCAGGTGCAGAGAGCAGACCGGAGTCACGCCATCCTGCATTTGCATCAGTATATGCGGTTCAACCCGTGGTGCCTTTAAGTGCACCTCGTAAATTTAGCTATCTATACTTTAACAGACTTAAATAATATAATTTAGTGCATTTTTGTAAAAGTTTGCATATTCTATACAAACTAAAGTGATACACAACATAAACAACACTATACAGGCATATTTGCATATCTCCAAGAATATCATAATCAGGTTGTTACAAGCATATAGCACCATGTTCATACTCATAGTTTATTTGTGAAAAGGCAAGTTCCAAATGGTTAATGCAACATTTGGCTACTATCAGATAAGTCAAATGCATTATGATACCTAGATTCAATAACATAGGTACATGGTTGTAACTGTGTGAAAAAGATCTAATCAAACTGTTATCAACAATTAACCTAAAATTCCTGTTCACCCAATCCTTAAGTACATCCTTAGTCAATCTCAAGTGAAATGGCTTTAGATATTTAAAATTTTGCAGCGTAGAAATAGAAATATGGATACAATCACTGCTGCATCAGCAGATATTCAAAAATACATAAAAAATTCAAATCAAATTGTTTTCTGCAAACACCACCATATCCTTATTAAACATGCCCTCCACTACACCTGAGACCATTTTCAAGTCAAATAGCTGTAGGAATATGAAATTATGACACCCTGAAATCACAAGAATTTCCTCATACAATGCTGCATCAACGGATATTCAAAAATGCATAGGAAATAGAAATCAAATTGTTTTCTTCAAACTTCCCCAAATACTTACTGTGCATTCCTGGAAACACAATAAGATAAGATGGGCCCTGCAACAACTTGTAGAGACCTGCTGCTGCCATCAAATTCAAAATGAGTTCAGTTCCTCAGTTTAAACTTTTGATATGTTTTCAATTGTGAATAAAATGAGTTTGAGACTTGCAATTCATTGCATTTTGACGGTGTTCACATTTTACACTGTGTGGGAATCAGGGTTGTCTGAGCTGAGGGAAGCTGTGTAGACAGGGTAGTGTGTAAGTCCTGGGTTTTGTGAGCTAACGTTCCCGTCATTCAGCTGTGTGAGGACACCTCATCGCTGGGTCCAAGAAATGGAAACAAGGATTGTGAAAGACTTTCCCAGCCTGCAGCAAAGACCTCATTCCTGTACCTGCAGAGGTTCTTAGAGGCCTCTGCCCTCTGAGCCAAGTGGCTCACACAGCCTGTGTCCTGCAGCTGCCTTTGAGCTCATCTTTCAGTCAGCCATGCTTCATAAAATCCTGAGGGGGTCATGAGAAAAGCAGGAAAAGATAAACTAGGATTAGATATCTCATTTATAGCTGATGAATAAGTTTGAATGGATTCTTGCTGTTAATGTCTGAAAATATTCAAGTATTTGACCTGCAGTTAAAGCTTTCTGTGCTGCTTCTGAAGAAGGCTGCATGAGTCTCCTTCGAGGCTCCTTCAGACTTTTTAGAAATTGTGCTGTTATGTAGTGAGGCAAACTGGTCTCACCACTTTAACGTGAAGGCTGAACTGGGCCCCTGTACTGGGACTTTACCATGAGTTTCTCAAATGTGCCTAATTAGTGTTACTGTGCAGCTGATTTTTGCCCATTAAACACTAGTAGCATGCTAATTGGTCAAGTGTGTATCTGGCATGTTTCTGTGGGTAGCACTGTTACCTCACAAAGTTCAGGGTTCAGACTTCCCGCTCAGCTGGAGTCTTTCTGTTCTCTGCAGTCTAAACCCATGTGTTAGTTTTTGGTACCTAATTAATGGATTATATGGATAGTATATGAATAGTTTCTGCTGCATCAAAATACTGTAAAATAAAAATAATTAACTGTAGTAATTTGCATTCATGTGATATAAAAATTATACTGTACTGTAGCTTGTTCTGTCTTGTGTTTCAGAAAAAAGTTAAGAACAGTTTTCTTGTCTCCCTTTGGTTCAGACCTCCCACAGCAATGTGTCAATGAGGAGGAGGAGGAGGTTCTCATTGAGCAGCCGCTCCATAACTTGGAGAGGAGCTCCAGTCTCAACCAGGAGGAACCAGAACCTCCTTGGATTAAAGAAGAAGAGGAGGAACTCTGCAGCAGTCAGGAGGCAGAGCAGCTTGTATTGAAGGAGGAGAGTGTAGACATTATCATCTGGAACAAGGAAGAGAGGAACCATCAGCCTGAACTACAGCATGATGTCTGCAGACCACAAAAAATAGGTTTGTAAGCCTATAATCATTTTAATGAACTAACGACTGTTTGCAGCTCATGTAGGAGCCCACACAGCGCTCTTGTTAGTTTTAGCAGATGGGCTCATATTTTGATTTGGTACAGCTCTGACAGCAGATGGCCCTCCTGATGAACCCTCCTGTTTGTCCAGGCTTGGGACCAACACTGAGTAGAGACTGGGCTGGGTTTGCGTCTCCTCTTGTTCTCAAACCAGGGATATTTTCTTGTTTTGACCACTGTGGAGCCACCAGGGATGAGTTGTCTAATGTTCACAACCTGAGGTGGAACTTAATTTATCCTCAGATGTTTGCGTGGGTTTTCTCCAGAAATTACTGTTAGTGAGTCAGTGCCTCACTAACAGTAATTCAAAATTCCCCAGTGAAAAAGAACCAGATCCAGCAGTGACCAGTGTATGGGGTGGAGATTCTGCAGGCCGATATCTGGTTTCCTAAACTGGTAAATCACCTCTGTGGGGGGAAGGACCCAGAGCTGGTGTGTGAGGTTGAGATATGTCAGTTAGGCATATTCAGGCTCACCTGAACATTAGCTCTGGAACCAATCTCCTGGAGAGGGCCTGTAGGTTAGTTGGATCAGGTGGGGAGATTGGTGGTGTCAGCAGGTCTGGTGTGCCTAAATGTGCAGTCAGGGTATGTTGGGAATGTCTGGAAGAGGCCCAGGTCCAGGAGATCTTCAACTCCCAACTCCAGCAAAGCCTTAACAGCATTGTGAGGGACGCTGGCGACATCCCGTCCAAGTGGACCATGCTCTGCACTGTCATTGCTGGCTGCAAGGCTGTTGGTGCTACTTGTGTCACAGTCACTGAAGCAGATGGTGGATGAGAGGTGAAGATGATGGGACTCATCCTTCATCAATCTGAAGGAGGAGTCCATCATCATCATCATATCTTGCTGCACCAGTGCTTGATCCAGGAGAGGGCGTTGCTGTTGGCATCCCTAAGATCTTGATCATGGAGGTCCTCGAGGACAACTGCGAGTTTGAGTTGGTTTGCCACAGGAGCATTCGGTGCTTGTTGGAATAGCTTAGTGCCATTGATCTTAGGGTCTCCAGATCTGCTCCCCACGAGGAGTTGGCCACTTTGCCAAGAATGTTGTTCCTGCTAATTATTTTCCTTTTCAGTCTGAATGTCCGTCCATCCATTCCCTTCGCTTATCCTCTTCAGGGTCGGGGGGTGGGGGGTTGGAGCCTATCCCAGCTGACATAGGGCGAGAGGCAGGGTACACCCTGTACAGGTCGCCAGCCTGTTGCAGGGCCAACACAGAGAGACAGACAACATCCACACTCACATTCAGACACATTCAGATTCACACTCAATTTAGAGTGACCAATTAATCTAACCCCAGTAACTGCATGTCTTTGGACTGTGGAAGGAAACCCACGCAGACACAGGGAGAACATGCAAACTCCACACAGAGGCCCAGGCCAAGGTGGAATCAAACCCAGACCTTCTAGATGTCATTGTAACTGTGAGGCAGCAGTGCTAATGTGTATTTCTTGAATGAGAGAATTCTATCCAGATCTCACACCTAGGTACACAGGATGCTTGGTGTTCTTGAACTTTTTGTGGTTCCAGCTGATTTCTAGGATGGAGTTTGCATGTCTGTTGTTTAGGTGGAAGGTGCAGACTTGGGTTTTGCTGGGGTAAAGAGACCACTAATGCTACTTTCCCACCGTCGCTCGTTGATAAACTCTCTCAGATACTGAACTGAAGGCATTGTTACTCCAACAGCTCAGAGATTCCTTTCCTCACATGTTCTTGGTTCGAGACCAGCTAGTTTGCGGGGCCGGAGCACCGAGTGCTTCCGCGGTGGAAAACCCGCCTAACGGTTCAAATAAAGGCACCGGCTCCAGAACCCTGTTGGTGGGAAAGAGGCATCAGTGTAAAAGTGCGTCTAAACCATCACACGGTTTGTTTGCTGACATTCCTTCAGCATTGAAGTTAATAACTGTGAACTTCAAGGGTGAAGGTTTATCCTTTTACCACCCTTGGATGTGAGCATTGGTTAGTGTGGCCCTCTGCTCTTGGGCAAATTAACAGGGGGCACCAGGTGAAGGTTTGCTGTTTAATCTCTTGAAACCAAATTTTCTTTTCTCATATTTGAAAGTTGGACATTAAAGTTTATCCTCCTGAACTTCATGTGTATTTCTGAGTGACATGCTTGCTCTACAGAGCTCTTCTCATTAGAATACCCTTGGGTTTTTTTTCTGTAACTTAGTCCTTGTGCACCTTTGTTTAGACCTCCCACATCATTGTGTCTGTAAGGAGGAGGAGGAGGTTCTCCCTGAGCAGCAGCTCTGTCACCAAGAGAGGAGCTCCAGGCTGGACCAGGAGGAACCAGAACCTCCTCGGATTAAAGAGGAACAGGAGGAACTCTGCAGCAGTCAGGAGGGAGAGCAGCTTGTAGTGAAGGAGGAGGCTGATACCTTCATGATGACTGCTACTTATGAGGAAAGTAAGGAAGAAAGCAAGAATGTAGATCCAGGATTAACTAGGAATTTAGATTCAGAGCCAAAAAAGAGGAATCGCAGAAACAGAAGTCACACTGCAGAAGACTCTCCTACATCAGAGAATCGGTATAACTCTGACTCAGGCTGCAAATCTGTAAAATGTGATGTTTGTGGAAAAGGCTTTAAGTATACATCCAGAATGAAAAGACATCGGAGAATCCACACAGGCGAGAAGCCATATTCTTGTGAAATATGTGGGAAAGGTTTTTCTCAGAGGGATGCTTTGACTGTCCACATGAGAACTCACACAGGTGATAAACCCTATATTTGTAACACCTGTGGAAGAAAATGTTTGACCTCATCAGCCCTCACCAGGCACAGAGCAGTCCACACACGTGAGAAGCCTTATTCCTGCAAAACATGTGGGAAAGGTTTTGCTCAAAAGTCTATTTTGCTGATCCACATGAGGGTCCACACCGGTGAGAAGCCCTATCTCTGTAACATCTGTGGAAAAAGGTTTTTTAAATTGTCAATATTTAATATGCACATGTTTATCCATGCAGAGAAAAAGCCATATTCTTGCCAAATGTGTGGGAAAGGTTTTAATCGGAGGGGTGATTTGTACGTCCACACCAGAATCCACAGAGGTGAGAAGCCATTTTGTTGCCAAACATGTGGGAAATCTTTCAATCGACGCAGTAATTTGTTGACTCACTCAATAATTCACACCAGTGAGAGGCCCCATTCCTGCGAAACGTGTGGAAAATCATTCAATCGGGGGAGTAATTTGTTGCGCCACATGAGGTGTCACACAGGTGAGAAGCCATATGTTTGCAAGACCTGTGGGAACAGATTTTCTGAATCATCGTCACTTAAAAGGCACAAAGTAATCCACGCAGAAGAGAAGCTGCAAAATGTGGAAGAAAAGTTATAGCATTTCCTTAAAATCCATGTGAGAAACCACACAGGTGAGAGGCTGTGTCAGCATTACTGCATCACACAGGTGAGGAAGGGCGGTCCTGAAGCAGTGCTGCAAAGCCAAACGTAAAGAAATACAGACATGCTCAGACTGTGCTGTGCTTCAGCCAGTTTACTGAGAAATGGGCTCAATTCTTTGGCAAACAGCATGAACACTTTAAGGTGAACGGATTGTCAGCTGAAACACTGTAAAGGTTCTCCTGGCTGTGCAGCGTTGGATGTACTGACACTGTCACCGAGTTAGAGTTTTGTGATATAAAACCGCATAAAGACTGAGCAGTGGGAGTGGACTCGTGTTTCTGAGTATAAAGGTTATTCAGTCTGTGTGGTAACATCATGAGTTCATCAGGACACTCTGGTTTTTTCAAAAGCAGCTTCTTAAAGTTCTCATCCTGCTAGAGTGAGATAAACTTTTTTCCCCTTTAGCTGCATCACCGTGGGCTGTAAGATGAACCTCATTTGTTTGCATCCATCTGTTTTCGACCATTTATCTGGGTCTCGGGGAAGCAGTCTGAGCAAAGATGCCCAGACCTTCCTCTCTCTAGCCACCACCTCCTCCTCCTCTTTGTTTGGTACAAGGCATCATTTCTCTTTGAGATCAGTGATTTCCAGCATGATACCTTACAAATAAAAAGAATAAAGGATCATCAATACGAAAATGTGTTGTTTTTGAACTCTTATTCTGTGTGTGTGTGCGTGTGTGTGTGTGCGCGCGTGTCTTTTTTAATGGGTTATAAAATTTGTGAAATACTTTAACAGTGCTTATGTGACCTATTTGAGTAGTGGGCTGTCTTACACGGTCTTGGCAAAAACAAATCTATTTACTTTTTATCAAGAAAGAAATGGTATCTTTCACAGCCGCTGAGGCTACAGAGTGTGATGATAGTGTAATGATACAGCATGTAATGATAGTGTAATAACAGAGTAATGCAAAGAAAACACTTTCCGTTTTCCTGCATTGAGATGAAAATCAGCCTCAGCTGGCTGAAAGCTTGATTTCATGAGCATTATTGAGCCCTCAGCTTTGTTTTAAGATCGTTTCATTTGGTTTAATTTTAAAACTTTGTGATTCTGACTCAAGAAGCAGGATTTTATCTTGATCCTACAGTCTAGCGTCTCTTTCGTGCATTTTTCTCAGCTGCTTTTATTGTGAAAGGCGGGGAGAGGAAGAAGCCCTTCTGCACGTGCGCAGGGGGATGATGCTTGCAGCAGCTCTGATGTGCAGAACGGTGTAGCATCCTGAGCTCAGATCAGTACTTCAGTTACTGCAGTAATCATGTATACTCTTCAGTATCTGAAGGACTTCATCGACCGGAGGCTGACGGCGGCCGCGGAGGAGATCTTCAGCGAGGTGGAAAAAACCATCGTGCAGTACGAGGAGGAGCTGGACCGCCACCGGCAGCTGGAGCTGAAGCTGCGCTGCACAGGTGAGTGAAACCTGCAGGTGCCGTTAATCCCGCGGTAAACCTGCGCCGTGGCAGGAGGACGGCCCGCGGCGTTCCCGCACAGGCAGCCCAGGCGAACATGGCTGAGGGATGGCCGACGTGGCTCCACTTCCTCCCATTGTCCAGAAACCGAGCCAAAAATGTCCCTTTTATGGGGGCTACCATCTTACGCTTTCGGAACCAGAGTCTGCGCAGTAGCGTTTTGGGACGGAGTCGCTGCGGTGACGCAACCACGCCCCCTGCCATGTGTGCCAGGCCGTTTTAACATAAAATCCGATTCACCACACTTAGATTCCAGATATCTGAAATTGATTTATGACTAGACGTATTAGTAAATTAAGATATCTCTTATTATATTTTGACTAGACAAAATACCTATTTAAGATATCTCTAATTACATTCTACATTCATTTTTTTTCTCTATAATATCTTTATTCACCATTATCAGAGCATTAATATAATACAAACAAAAGAAGTATCCATTAAACTGTGTGAGATAGGATCAGGTTTCTGACTAGTGATGCCTTTCCTGATCATAATGAGGGAATGGCATCAAAGACAATCACAGATTCCTCGGCAGTCACTGGAAATTTAAAATGGGACAGAAATTCAGTGTAACTGAATAATGACTCTTAATTATTAAATAGCTGTTTCACATACAATATATTATTTTTTCCAGCTGTCAAAGTAGAGGGACTTGTTCTTATACAATATATCTCTATTATGCCAAATTATATATTTTTGAGGAGAATAATTGTGCTTATAGATCAAAAGCCAGGATAGCAAACATTGTTTGTGGAACGTGGACAGTTTGACTGGGATTTTTTCAGGATTAAAGTTACAGAGTAAGAGAAAAGCAAGACCACCCAGCTGAGAAAATATATAAATAGGAATGAAGTTCCATAACAAGGTGGGACAGGACAGGTGGTGTTGTATCCATCTGATTTTTATTGTATTATTTATGGTGGAAAAGTCCAGAAAATTGAACCCCCCATTATCGTTTGGATTCATGATAACAGACTTTCTAATATAATGAATTTTGTTCTTCCAAAGAAAATTGAATAACATCAGGTCAATACTTTTACAGGTGCTGTTGTCTATAAACAGAGGAGAGGCCAAATAGACCAGCCTAGAGAGGCCTTCTGCTTTAGAGAGGAGTGTCTTGCCCCTCAGAGTTAAATCTCTGTGCAGCCAGTGGTTTGGTTTTTCCTGGTTTTATTGATAGCAGGAGAAAGGTTTTCAATACATCTTCTTTTATCATTTTTGGTGATTGTGATTCCTAAGTATACAACAGATTGTTTAATAGGTATGTTGTTTATAGATGATAAAGCACAGTCCTTTATAGCAAAAAGTTCACATTTATTGACATTTAAGTATAAGCCAGAGGCTCTAGAAAAGGTCTGGATGATATCCAAAGCTAGAGGGATTTGTTACGTAAAAATAGTGTAGTATTGTCTGTCAGTTGACTTATTAGAATGATCCTGTTTGCTATATTTATACCTTGTATAGGGCACACCCCAAGATGGGTGGAAAGAAGTTGGCCAGCTAAGAGGAAGAGATATGGAGAAATAGGACACCCCTATCTGATGCTTCGATGTAACTGAAATCTAGGGGAAGCTCCTGATTTTAATTTAACAGCACTGTTTCCATTAGCATAAAGAGTTTGAATGGCCTTAATGAAGAAGGGACCAAAACCAAATTTTTCTCAGGCTAAATATAAGAAGTTGTGTTCGATAGAATCAAAAGCTTTTTTAAAGTCAAGAAATAAGATCAAACTACCATCTTCAATTAAGTCAGAATAATCTATTATATCTAAAACCAACCTAATATTGTTAGAAATATGATGTCCTTTCATAAATCCTGACTGAGTTTCATCAATAATATCATCTAATACATTTTTCAGACGTTTGGTCAAAACCAGTTCAAGTATTATATAGTCACTATTTAGTAGACAAATGGGGCGCCAGTTATCTAAAAGAAGAACACTTTTTTTGGCTTAGGAATTAGAGTGGTAAGGCCTTGAGTAAGAGTAGCAGGGAGTGTTCCCTTGTTACAGCTTTCCAAATATACTTGTAGAAGGAAAGGAGCCAGCTGCTTGGAAAATAATTTGTAAAACTCAGAGCTTAAGCCATCAACCCCTGGAGATTTGTTAAGCTTGAGCTGTTTAATGGCATCTAAAATGTCAAGAAAGGAGATTGCTTGGTCACAGTAAAGTCTGTCACTTTCATCAACTTTTTTAAGATTTGGAAGAGCATCAAAGAATTGTGCAGCGTAATCACTATTATATGAGGAGCTGTATAGTGATCCATAAAAATTAGCACAGAGGGAGGCAATTTCACGAGGGTCGTTGCTAACATTTCCATTAATTTTTAGTTTATGTATGGTATTAGAGTTAGAGCGACTCTTTTCTAATCTGAAGAAGTAGGCAGAATTTTCTTCACCTTCCTCCAACCATCTTTTTCTAGATCTAATGAAGGCCCCTTCTGCTCTAACTTTATACATTTCATCTAACTTGTTCTGTAACTCTGACAAATAATGTTTTCCCCTCATCAGACATTTGATCCACAGCTTTCAAAGAAAGGGTAGTTAAGTTGGAGATTATGGTATCTTCTATCACTCTTTTTTTCCTTGATATGTCTTTAGTACATTTTTTTTTTCATTTTTGGCCAGAGCGGCTTTTTTCGACAGTGGAGAGAGACAGGAAATGGGGGAAAGATACAGGGGAAGACACACGGGCAAATTGGCGACGGGCCGGGGACGCGAACCCGCAGCATATGTATGTGGTTGCCATCTATCTATCTATCTATCTATCTATCTATCTATCTATCTATCTATCTATCTATCTATCTATCTATCTATCAATCTATCAATCTATCAATCAATCAATCAATCAATCAAGGGAGTGGATAGTATAATCCTATTTTAAAACTGAGTTGTTAAGTTTCCAAAAGGAAAATATTTGTGTTCTGTTTGATTGGAAGTTTAGCATGAGGTGTATGGCACAGTGATCTGTAAGGGGGGTAGGCAAGATACTACTATTAGATATTTCTGATAGATGGTCAGATACCAGCCAGTAATCAATACGGGAATGGTATGATCTCTGCTTATTATGACATGTGTACATTCTTTGAGAGGGAAGGTTCGTTCTACATATGTCTACAAGACTAAATCATACTCGGAAAGCATTTAAATAGCTATCTGTATTACTGGAATAGTGTGGTGGTCATCTATCAAGTAAGTTATCTGGAGCAACATTGAAGTCCCCTCCTATTAATATATTAGCGTCCGGATAAGTGTTTAACCAGTCTACTAATCGATCTTCAGTGGTGGCCAAAGTACTGACATTCTGTACTTAAGTAGAAGTACAAGTACTTGTGTTAAAAACTACGCTGGTAAAAGTTGAAGTACTGGTTCAACTTCTATACTCAAGTAAAAGTAAAAAAGTACAGGCTCTGAAATGTACTCAAAGTAAGAAAGTAAAAGTAGCTCCTTGGAGGACGTTTCTACCTCTTTCTTCCATCTTCCTCCATCTGAGTGAAGTTATCGCTCATTCTTTGCTGTCCCTTAAAATACAGCAGCTGTTCTTTTAGCTGCAGACACACTGTGTGACAAACTGCTCACACTTTTTTTGTCCTCTACGTTTTCTGTCATTTATTTTCCTCACCGTTCCGGCGTGCAGCCTCTATGTAAAGCGCAACTTCCTCTGGCTCTTTCCGGTCACCGAGCGAGCGTTGCGGGAGCCCCTCCCTCTACCGTGTGGGGTGTCTGTTCCCTCTCCCCCCCCCCCTGTTGTTGCGACTTCCAAGAAAAAAACGCTCACAATCAAAGCCGGCTCCACACTGACCGGAAATGCAAACGTTTCTCAGACGCATTAAACCTAAAGTAACGAGCTTGTTTTGAAAATGTAAGAAGTAGAAAGTACAGATACTTGTGTAAAACTGTAGTGAGTAAAAGTTAAAAAGTAGTCAGAAAAATAAATACTCAAGTAAAGTACAGATACCTGAAAAATCTACTTAAGTACAGTAACAAAGTATTTGTACTTCGTTACTGTCCACCACTGTCGATCTTAAATATGGGAAAACAAGCTAACATTTTTATTTTGTCATTATAGCCATAGACATTAAGAATAATGAATTTTGAAGGGGAGAAAATGCAGTCAATTAAAATAATTAAGTAATGGCCATCAGGATCTGATTCAGATTTTAAAATTGAAAAAAGTTAATTATTTTGAAGAATACAATCACCACCTGCACGTGCTGAGCCATGACATATCCAAATATTGTTACCCTATTGAGACTTCCAGAAATTACAATCATCAGAAGCAGAGTGACTTTCTTGGAAAAAGACAAAGTCAGTTTTCATCTTTTTAGTAAATAAAAATACGGCTTTGCGTTTAATACTACAACGTAACCCGACTGGCATTAAAGGAAACAAAAGATAAAGACATGAGTACACTAACAAGATTATGGAAAAGTCAGAACTCAACACTACTCAAAATTCACTAACGGATTATGACGTAATTAGTGTCGTCAGACCAATACAAGGTCAAAAGACTTTTTAACTTAACAGCAGAGCACAGTCAAAGTGCTTTAAAAATTTGGATAAACCAAGAGCATGTACGCTAGTAATGACTGCAAACTATGACAAATAAACTGAAGTCTTACATACTGAAGACATTATTGAACAGGTAGGAATGTTAATTTTACTGCAGATTTACTCATCCATTAACATCAAATAAGTACCTGTAGGCTTGAACGTATTCTTCCAGTCAAACGAGAGTTATGGGCCAACCATCTTCTCATGGTTGGGGAGGGGGAGAAGAATTTCTTTTCCCTCAATAAAGGCACGGCCTCCCACAAAGTTCCATTCTTCCGAGCTTCAGCTACTGATGGCCACAGAAGCTGCCCTTTTTCGCATTTGGACTTGCAAATGTCTTCAGTGAAGCGTAGCTTGTTGTTGTGAAGAAATGGTGATTTTTTTTTTTTTTTTGCTGCTTTCCTTGGTTAGATGCTCGATATGTAGCCGACCTCATGTCGCACTTCTGCTTGTGTAACTGGATTGTGTGTTCATTACCTTACGGTCGTGTGCTGGTGTTTTATATGCGGTGCCGGCTGGGACTTCTTTTGGTCCTCGCTCAGTTTTTTGGCTGCAAACATATTTGTCCCTGTTTGTTCACTTTCTTCATTCCCTCGCGTCCATTCCTACAGTTTCAGCAGCTCCCTCCAGGAACTTGCTGACATTTGTGAGTCCTTGTATTGATTGTTCCTGATTGTTATTCTCTCACTGATAAAGTGGCCAGAAACGCACAAGGACGGACCAGGTTCATCACAACGTTGCAGCTGAGTGGACCCGACGAGTAATCACATTTTCTCGGCGGTGAACCCCAGATCACGTCAGTTCAGAGCGGTTTCCGTAGCTGCCTTGTGTGCGCTTCTCAGGTGGACTTTGACATTGCTGTTTTTTCCTCACTGAGACGTGTTCCATACATTTTTCATCATTCACAACAAGACACGCTTCTGTCTGTATTATCGGACTCAAAGAAACTCTATACGGGACTCTGCCGCTTTCTCGGCAGACCACTGCCATTACTTTGCGGACCGGCTCGGTGAGCGCAGCAGGCAGGCACACAGCTGCCCGACGGCGCTCCCAGCTTCAACTCGGAGAGCAGAAAATGATCAGTCCACAAGGCTTTGAAATCAAATGACAAACAAGAAAAGGAAGGTCATTGTATCTACGATTTTAGTTAGTTTTTTAAACAATGTTTTTTCAATTTCAGTTTTCGTTATTTCGTTCGTTTTCGTTAACTATAATAACCCTGCTTCAGTCTTACCTGTGAAAGGTAATCCCATGTGATCCCATTTTGACTGTAAAATGGTTCGAAAAACTCCACACAGCATCTCTGTCAAGTTATGTTGGCCACTTTTGCCACATCCAATATGGTGGCGGGGTTGACGTATGAGTCAGTGCTCAAGGCGGCGTCTAGGTATGTATGTCTATGCCCCCTGCAGTCTCAATGTAGCACAGCTTCCAATTCCAGCGTCTCAGCTGATGAGGTCTCTATGCGCAGGAAGGTAAATAAACCACGTCACCGTGTTTAAAAGGTGCACACCTGAGCACACAACAGGTCTACACAACACTGCTCCCGCAGCTCCCACGGCCTGCCTCAGCTGGTTAGCAGTTAGCACGCCTGTGCTGCTCAGTGTGTTTGAGTAATTATTCCCTCTGTAGTTTATTATCCTTTCAGACAGGCAGGTCAGCCGCACACGGAGGCCCAGAGTTACTGTGAACATCAGACGGTTTAAACAGTTTACCCTCCATCACACTCAGAGCTCTGCAGCCTGCTGCCATTAAATAAAACGCTTGAAGCAGAAAGTTTCAGAGAAGTTCAATTTCTTCTTTTGCTTCAACAGGACCCAGAGTCCACATTATTATCACCCAGGCAGAAACCAGTAAGGGGCCATCGGGGCCCTGCTGGAGAAACCGCCTCTCTTTCCTTCATCACAGCTCTCCTGTGCCAGATGTTCTGTTGACCCATTGAGGCAGACATCAGAAACATCTGGAGGACTGAGGTTCATCACAGGATCAAGCAGGACTCTCAGTATTCAGCAGAGGGAAACCTCCTTCAGACCTCCATCATAAGCCACAGAAGCTGAATGAACTTAGCAGTGCTGCACTTGATCCTGAGATGAAGCTCAGAAGTTCTGGACTTTTACATCATATTTTCAGTCCTGTAGAAAGTTATTTGTTTCAGATATCTTCATATTACCATCTCTGGTTTTTCTGGTATGATTGACTATTAATTATTTTACACTTTTAGCAAAAGCACAGAGTGAAAGAACTCCAGCTGAAAGCTTTTAGCGCCACATACAGTGATGACCTTTGACCTTCCATCAGGTTTGATTTAAATCTTCCATCCTCTTCATGCAGCCGACTGCATCCAGTGGCTCTGCAGGTCTGAGATCAGCAGACTGAGCTCCTGTTTCTGCTCCTGAGCATAGAGAGCACCATGTTGGTGGACGAGCATCTATGTAATATAGCAGTTACAAGGACATTTAATCCCTCTATTTGTCTCTAAGTCTCTCAGTGAAACTGCAGCTTTCACTGACAGCACATCAGCTCAGCCTTTCAGTTACATTTGGAGTTACTACAGGTGAACTAAGATTAAATAAGTATTCAGCATTAAGAGTGGATGTTTAGGATGGATTGTGTGCTGCTCCTGGGATCACAAAGAGAAAACAATCATCACAAACTTAAATGTGAAGTTTGTTCCTCAAAGCTGAAATAAAGCCGATCCTTCGCTGTCCTCACAGGTTCTTCAGTTCTCTCAGTCAAAGGTTCTGCTGACATGTGAACTGTTAGATTATCCAGTGTAACTTTTGACCTTGGAGCCACTTTTTAAACAGAGAGCAACAAAGATGAGCTGATGGAGCAGGTTTAAAGTCGTGGTTCAGTCCTGCAAGAACACACAGACACATGGAGGTGTGATCACTGTTTGATCACAGTGATAAAATGTGACTGACCGAGAGGGAGCTGAGTATGAAGATGAACCTGTCAGCTTCTCAGTCATTGTTTCCGCCTCACCTTTTGACATGAACTGAGATGAAGGTGAGGATGAAGAAGGGTGTTCTGCTTACGCTGCTGTGACCCCAGCTTGGATGAATATAGAAACTTATTGGATGGGTGGGTTTGTTATACAGCAATAAATATTTCTGCCCCAGTGGAAAATCTTTAATGGTTTGTAGTTATTAATCTCTTAAAACCAATTTTTCTTTTCTCATATTTCAGAGTTGGACGTTAAAGTTTATCCTCCTGAACTTCATGTGTATTTCTGAGTGACATGCTTGCTCTACAGAGCTCTTCTCATTAGAATACCCTTGGGTTTTTCTGTCAGCACACTATTAACTTATTCCTTGTGCACCTTTGTTTAGACCTCCCACATCATCGTGTCTGTAAGGAGGAGGTTCTCCCTGAGCAGCAGCTCTGTCACCAGGAGAGGAGCTCCAGGCTGGACCAGGAGGAACCAGAACCTCCTCGCATTAAAGAGGAAGAGGAGGAACTCTGCAGCAGTCAGGAGGGAGAGCAGCTTGTAGTGAAGGAGGAGGCTGATACCTTCATGGTGACTGTTGCTGAGGAACGAGACCACAGTGAAGCAGAACCAGACATGGAGCAGCTCTTCTCTCAGGGTCCTGACACCTTCATGGTGACTGCTACTTATGAAGAAAGTGAGGAAGGAAGCAAGCCGTTTTGTTGCCAAACATGTGGGAAATCTTTCAATCGACGCAGTAATTTGTTGACTCACACAAAAATTCACACCAGTGAGAAGCCCTATTCCTGCGAAACGTGTGGAAAATCGTTCAATCGAGGGAGTAATTTGTTGCGCCACATGAGGTGTCACACAGGTGAGAAGCCATATGTTTGCAAGACCTGTGGGACCAGATTTTCTGAGTTCTCATCACTCAAAAGGCACAGAGCACATTTTGCACAGAGCTGCAAAATGTGGAAGAAAAGTTATGGCATTTCCTTAAAATCCATGTGAGAAACCACACAGGTGAGAGGCTGTGTCAGCACTACTGCATCACACAGGTGAGGAAGGGCGGTCCTGAAGCAGTGCTGCAAAGCCAAACGTAAAGAAATACCGACATGCTCAGACTGTGCTGTGCTTCAGCCAGTTTACTGAGAAATGGGCTCAATTCTTTGGCAAACAGCATGAACACTTTAAGGTGAACGGATTGTCAGCTGAAACACTGTAAAGGTTCTCCTGGCTGTGCAGCGTTGGATGTACTGACACTGTCACCGAGTTAGAGTTTTGTGATATAAAACCGCATAAAGACTGAGCAGTGGGAGTGGACTCGTGTTTCTGAGTATAAAGGTTATTCAGTCTGTGTGGTAACATCATGAGTTCATCAGGACACTCTGGTTTTTAGAGCGTGTTTGGAGTGGACGTCCCAGCAGAGTCACCCCGAGCTCAGACGGTGCGGTCCTCCGAGAAGCTGCCAACCTGGAGCTGCATCCCAGACTCTGCAGGACAGTGACGTCATACACCTTACATCAGAAAGGCCCCCACCTGTCAACAGTGTCATAAATTTATGACATGTCAAAAACAATAACAATTATTTATCATAATAATATGAATATTAAATATTGATAAAAGTTAAATATTATGTTTCAGTTACATAGTAATCAAGTCAGAAATTGAATGTATGAGACAGTCATTCATTAATGTGTTTATTAAATGTTTACATTGTATGAACACTTTGTTTGTGTGTGTGTGTGTGTGTGTGTGTGAGTGAGACCCTGCAGCTAATGCTGAGGCCTTGAGTGAAAGTCTAAGCCCCCCCTCCCTGAAGCAGTAAAGCCATTAAATGAAGGCTGGCTGTGGCCCCCACCATAAGAAACTGATGTGTGTGCTGTGGATGCGCATCAGCTGGAGGGGGGTTATTGCATGCTTTGATATATCTTACAGATATACAGAGACATTTTACACCCCAGGACAGAAGACTGATCTGATCTAGCACGTCAGGGGCGGGTCTCAGATAATCGGACACTGAGGTTGGAAAACTCTGGAAGAGGCATTCAGGTACTGTAGGGAAAGGAAAGTGTGCACCTGCTCTGAAACTCTGGCTTTTGTAAAGACTTTTTAGTGTTTATGCTTTGAAAGTGTGTGAGAAAAACACGTTGTGCTTTGAAATGTGTAATTTTCATACTAAATTGGTTCACTGTATGTGTGAGATTCTTTGTGACATGGCAGTCACACTGATAAATACTTAAACTTGTATCGTGGAGCTTTCTTTGTGGCTGCTGAATAAAAATGGTTTTAGAGTTTCAGCTCAAATCGGAGCTTCGCGAATGTTTGAGTAAGAAGAAGGCCCGAGGCGGCCGGCAGCTCTGACCTGTCTGCACCTCCACAGGAGCTTCTTTGTTACTTTGTTGCTACAATGAAACAAGAAGCGCTCATTTTAAAGTACATTTGGGCCATCCCAGGTACATGGAAGACTACTACTGCTACTACTAATACTACTGCTGTTACTAATACTGCTACTACTACTACTGTTACTAGTAATACTACTACTGCTACTAATACTACTACTACTACAAAAATCCACACATTCCTACAGCTCATGAAGGCGTCCTCTCATTGGAAATCAATGACACAAACTCAGATATCATCATAACCCTCAATGGAAAAAGGCGAGCTTAAAATCAGTGCTGTGAAGGTGCCTGTAAGAGCGTACCAACCTGATTCAAAACACAAAGAATAAGCAGAAACAGCTGTGAGACAGGTCTTATTTAAACACTGGTGAAATGATAACATGTTTTACTCTAACAGTGCTTATGTGACTATTTGATTAGTGGGCTGTGTTACACGGTCTTGGCAAAAACAAGAAAACTACTTTTTTATCAAGAAAGAAATGGTGCCTTTCACAGCCACGGAGGCTACAGAATGTAACGTTAGGAGTGTAATGAAAGCATTTGGTTTAAGTTTAAAACTTTGTGATTCTGACTCAAGAAGCAGGATTTTATCTTGATCCTACAGTCTAGCATCTCTTTCGTGCATTTTTCTCAGCTGCTTTTATTGTGAAAGGCGGGGAGAGGAAGCCCTTCTGCACATGCGCAGGGGGATGGTGCTTGCAACAGCTCTCGTGCAGAACGGTGTAGCAGCTTGAGCTCAGATCAGTACTTCAGTTACTGCAGTAATCATGTATACTCTTCAGTATCTGAAGGACTTCATCGACCGGAGGCTGACGGCGGCCGCGGAGGAGATCTTCAGCGAGGTGGAAAAAACCATCGTGCAGTACGAGGAGGAGCTGGACCGCCACCGGCAGCTGGAGCTGAAGCTGCGCTGCACAGGTGAGTGAAACCTGCAGGTGCCGTTAATCCCGCGGTAAACCTGCGCCGTGGCAGGAGGACGGCCCGGGCGAACATGGCTGAGAGCTCGGCCGCAGAGGGTCACTTCCGGTGCATCCTCTGCTTATCCCGTTAACCCCCCCCCCCCCCCCCCCCCCCCCCCCAAACTGACCGATGCTACTTTCCCTCAGGCGAGGAGCCGGTTCGCGTGCCAGTGCTCGTGCTGTTCCCAATGAACCGGCGAAACGCTTAAGAACGAGCCCTCGTTCCCACCGAGCTTCTGTGAACTGCTCCTTGTGGGCGGGTCCTCGTCCGGACTGGAAACCGAAGCGCACAAACGTGGGAGAACACGCTCTATGGCAGGCCGTTTTAACATAAAATCCGATTCACCACACTTACATTCAAGATATCTGAAATTGATTTATGACTCGACGTATTAGTAAGTTAAGATATCTCTAATTACATTCTGACTAGTCGAAATGACGTCAGATTTACCATTGAGTTGTATGGCGGCTTCAATTCAAGATATCTTCAATGAATTTCTGACTATCTGAAACACACATTTCAGATATCTACAATTAAATTATGACTAGTCATAAAGTGAATTCGAGATATCTTGTTTTTTATTCTGACTAGTCATAATTCTAATTAAAGATATCTTAATATACTAGTTCTTAAATTTTATTTTAACTTAGTTGCTTATTTCAATTGTTTGTAAAGCAGTCGCAAGTAAGAATTTCATTGCTCAGCATAACCACAGTGTTTTGCGGTGTACATGACAATAAACTTCTTGAATCTTGAATCTTGAATCTTAAATGACACCATAATTTAAGATATCTTAAATGTATTTTTAGATAGGTGATATCTAGAATTTAATTTGCACTAGTCAAAATTATATATCTTGAAAGCAAATACTGACAAGGCAAAACTAAATTAGAGATATCTAGAACTGTAACTTTGACTAGTCAAAAAGCTTTTTAAGATATCTCCAAATGAATTACAGATATCTTGAATTAGATGGCTTTTCTATTTAAGATATCATAAATTAACATTCTGACTAGTCAGAATGACGTTTGAGATATTTTGAATTATGGAGCATTTTGGCAGAATGTTTATAAGGCAGTTTGTTAAAACGGCCATAAAATCAGAGATTCTGTGCAGATTTCTGAAGCACTCTTAAAGGACACGATTCTCGGCATTCTCCGCATATCCCATACTGAAGAGCTCTTTCTATATTGTTGCATTTTATTATAAGTTTGTCCACAACGGCCAGCACCATTGCAGCCACCTGAAATTCTACACAGGCAATTGTTTGGACCAAGGGCGTAACTTTGGGTCCAACATTGGGGGGGTTAACCCTTATGCCCTCCTCGGCCATTTTTGTACTTTTTTTTTTCAGCTTTTTTTTCTTTTTCATTTGGTAATCTTTTTGACTGTGTAGCAGCTAGTGGCATGATTTTTTGCAGGAAATCTTTTTCATGACATTTTTGAAATCTAATGTCCTTTACTCTTACATGTCATCCATACTCTCTTGGTGCATTTTGCACCCTCTGGACACCTTCGTGGCAAAAATGTACACACACCTAAAAACTGCTATGAAATCATCATACATCAATATTTTTTATTTGCTTTTTTTCCCTAAATCACTTAATCAACTTCAGACCTACTCAAAAATACCAAACAATCAATCATTTTCAGGATTTTAACCCTTTAAATGCCAGTTTTATTATGTCACACACTCTTGGGGGTCCCGTGGTAGTCACATGGCTCCATATTATAACTGGCAAAAATACAAGAATATCATTCATCAGCCTAAAATGGGAAAAATGACTGAATCTGTCTGTTTATTTATTAAATCATTTACTTTTCTAAAAGGATTCAGGAGATTTTGGGTTAACATATTAAAAATACTTTGTAATGCTTTTACTGTGTATTTATTTAACCTTCTTTGTATTTACTCTGCACCTTCAACAATGAAGAAAAGCCTTACATTTTTCACATTTCTTCCAACAGTAACAAATATCTTTCATGAACCTGTTTTGTTTTACTACCAATTTTGCAGCCCCTCATTCCACTTTTAAAGAAACTGTTTTAATTTGGCAAAATATAATAAATACAATATTTTCAGCAGTCTGGTCTCCACTGAGCATGTGAGAGTTTAATGCAATCTTTACTATTAAACACGTTCTGTAGAGAAAAAGGTTTGAACTTGATGTGTTTTAAAATATAACGAGTCTCATCCTGGACCTTTCTGGGACTCTCATCTTCAGTCCTGTTATCAGTACTAATATTAGTTATTAACTAAACACATAAAATGTTATGTGTGTATTTACTTGAGTAAAACTATATACTTGTTTAATGAGTTTAGGTTATTACATATTACAGGTATTGTACTGTGCTGCGTGTGCGCAAATAACCACTTTTATCTTTTGACTGTTGTCAGATTAGGAGCAGCAGGTCTAACGGAGCTAAAATACCCGAACCGGTATTCATAGTGTGTCTGACACATGGCGGCATAGTTATTAAATCATCAGCTAACAATACATTTACATTTACCTCATTTTGATTTTGTTGTCGACCAAAAATGAAAAATTGTTGGTTGTCCGTTTTTTGTCCTCTTTTCATTTTTTCGAACTACACCCACTCCCCAGCAGCTGCTTTCTCTACCAACCGGTGCTGCCGCTTGGTAGAGAAAGCGGGTTGGGCGATACCAAGTTTTTGTGGGGAGAGGGGGGGTTACATTACCAAATGATTAAACATGCTAGTATTTTACCCAAAATTGATAATGAATAAAGAAAATTAACATGTTATTCATGTAAGATGTTTTTTGTAAATTGAAATGATGTGACTTTATTGGGGGGGGGGGGGTTATAGTGATTGAATCAGATTATTGGGGGGGTCATAACCCCCCATCCCCCCCTGCAAATTACGCGCATGGTTTGGACAGCTCAGTGCAGCACAAGGGGGCTTACATGCAATCGCTTAATTCATATATTTAAAACGTCATTTTGACTAGTCATAATTACATTTGAGATATCTTAAATTGTAATTATGGATGTGTGACCCGTCAAATGACGAATCAGTGATGTCATTTGAGATATCTTGAAAGGAATTTTGACTCATCAAAATGTAATTGAAGATATCTTAAATTACCATTCTGGATAGTCAAAATGCAGTTTTAGATATCTGAAATGTAATTACGGATAGTCAGACAAACGGATTTTATGTTAAAACGGCCTGCCATACACGCTCCCCTTTCTTGTGCTGCAAATACGTTTTAGGGTCCAAACCAAACTACTGCAGCATCTGTGTGCAGCACAGAGGGAAACACAGACAGCGATTAGAGCAAGACGACAAGTACGCACTTTGTGTCCTTTTATCTGTGATATGAACTGATACAAAGCAGCAAGTTCAGCCTTAGAGCCCAACCTAATTCACAGCCGTGAAAATCGCTTCGCTTTTCTCATGTAATACACACGTAATATGGTAGAAAACTTGATGTTGAGACGGCAGAGTCACACCCTTCTGCCGCTTTCATCACACGTTCTTGGTTCGAGACCAGCTAGTTTGCGGGGCCGGAGCTGAACTAGTTTTTCAGCCGAACACCGAGTGCGGTGGAAAACACGCCTAACGGTTCAAATAAAGGCACCGGCTCCGGAATCCTGTTGGTGGGAAAGAGGCTCCTGTGGTGTCAAACATGCAGCTGGGGGACCAGAACAGGGCTGCCAAAGTGCACTGTCCAGCCCTCCGGTTTGAAAATGGGAAGTCTCAGTTAATCAAAGTTTAAAAAAAAAAAAAAAACTTCCCATGTGACATCACAGATTTTCCTTAAAGTAATCCTTTCATGTCAGTGTGTGGCAGGAACAGAAAGACCCCAAAATGCAGGACTCAGAAGTGGTGAACTTAATGTATTTTTATTGTAATGAAGATCATAAACAAATAAACTGGGCTGGGCTAGGCTGAGGCCAGAACTTATCTATGGGACACAAGGGATGGAGAACACACACAACGGATACATAGACGATGACACGACAAAGAACTGTAGAAAACTGGGGGCTTAAGTACACATTAGGTAATCAGGGCAAGAGGAAACACCAGGGCACAGCATGTGAAGCAAATGAAACTAATAACAGAGGAAGCAAAACTAAACACAAAGCACGGGGAACACAAGACTGTCAAAATAAAACAGGAAGTGACTAGACAAGGTACACGTAGACTTGACACAGGGAAACACAAGGGACTAGAAATAAACAGCAATAAGGCCAGCTCCCAACAGCCCAAAACAGAAAAGAAAACCAGGAGGAGACAAGCCAGGAGGCCGATCGCCGCTGCAGCGGCGGCGGAGACGAGGCAGGGGGCCGACCGCAGCTCCAGCGGCGGCGGAGACGAGGCAGGGGGCCAACTGTGCTCCAAGCGGCGGCGACGAGGAGACGAGACTGGAGGCTGACCACACTCCCAGCGGCGGCAGCGAGACGAGAAAGGCGGCTCGGACAGAGCCAGACGCTCGGACCGAGTGTGACCCTTGGGCCTCAGACTTGGCTCGGACTGAGCTGGACGCTTGGGATAAATGGGCGGGGTGCTCGAGGGTGCTCCATCCGGTGACTCCATCGTCCTGCTGGGAGACTTCAGCACTCATGTGGGCAGTGACACTGAGACCTGGAGGGGCGTGACTGGGAGGAACGGCCTGCCCGATCTGAACCCGAATTGTGTTTTGTTATTGGACTTCTGTACAAACCACAGTTTGTCTATAATGAACACCATGTTCGAACATAAGAATGTCCATAAGTACACGTGACACACAGACACCCTAGGTCGATTTTTGTAATTGTATCATCAGATCTGCAGCTGTATGTTCTGGACACTTGGATGAAGAGAGGAGCTGAGCTGTTAACTGATCTCCACCTGGTGGTGAGTTGGATCAGGTGGCAGGGGAAGATGCTGGACAGACCCAGCGCACCTAAACGTGTCGTGAGGGTACGCTGGGAACACCTGGCAGCCCCCCACCTCCAGCAGAACTTCGACAGCATTCCCAGGGGGAGGCTGAGGACACTGATTCCGAAAGGACCATGTTCCGCACCTCCATTGTTGAGGCTGCTCCTCAGAGCTGTGGCTGCAAGGTGGTTGGTGCCTGTCATGGTAGTAATCCTCGAACCAGATGGTGGTTACTGGAGGTGAAGGGAGCCATCAAGCTGAAGAAGGAGTCCTATCAGGCTTGGTTAGCCTGTGTGACCATCAGGCCAAGTGGAACGTGGCTTGGGCGCTGGCCGAAGCAAAAACTCGGGTACTGAGGGGCCCAAAGTGTGTTAAGGCAGGATGGATCCATGTTTTCATGCTATTTACATCAAATTTTGATCCTACCATCTGAATGTTGCAGCAGAAATCAAGGCTCATCAGTCTAGGAAACATTTATCTAATCTTCTTTATTAACAGCTTCTTTAAACCTGTCCAAACCTACCTGCCATGTTTGAAAAAATAACCCCACCCCGTTAAACCATGAATTAATTGTGATTAACCACATTCTTTGGAAAGCTGAGGCCTGATTACTGTAGACCTGCTGAATTAAGAAATCATTTAAATAGAGCCTGTCTGACAAAGTGAAGCAGGGTAAAAGATCTCAAAACGCAACTCTGAGAACAAAGTCACTTACATCTCTCAGTCTGAAAGAGTTACAGAGTCATTTCTAAGGCTTTGGGACTTTTATTCTGCAGTGGCAATTCTAGAGTCTGTTTGAGGCAAAGGTTCACAGGGGGCCCTCCAATTAGAGTTCATCGCCATTATTTTAGAAATAATAACATCACAGATTTAAGTTTTTTTAATAGACTGAACTGAAATTAAAAAAGGAACATGGCATATGGCGTAACAAGGACTCCTCAGAGTACAGTCCATGTACAGTTTCATCAATTAAAACTGGAACTTTGAAATTATAGTTTATTATCAGCATTTGGAGGGACACTTGCTTTGCTGCAGGTGCCAGAAACTTAATGACTCTGAGAAAACGTAACAGTGGTATATACTGATAACAGTACCATGTTAATGACATGAAATTCAAAAGCTTTCACAATATATCAAATTCAACTTCTGGATGTTCTTCGTGGGCAAAGCATTCATTATTCAGTGTTGTTTCCTTTCATTTGATAGAAGCACAGACTCAGACTCTTTGCCTATATGCAGACCACCATGATGACTTTGTGCACTTTGAAAAACTGTCTTGTTGCTCTGTGGTGAAGTTAATATCATCTGGTTTGATCTGGTGTTACCCACCAAAATGTGAATCTGCTACCTGAATGTTCTCTGCACTGAGCTTTGCCCATCAGTGTCACAACTCAGGCACACTCACATATGTAGGTGACATGCTTGCAGTGTAGTAACATATTGCCTTTGTTCTTCCAGACCTGCTGCAGCAACATGAAACTAGAGAGGAGGAGATTTTTATTGACCAGGAGAGGACGTCCAGTCTGGACCTGGAGGAACCACAGCATCCACAGATTAAAGAGGAACAGGAGGAACTCTGCACCGGTCAGGAGAACCCAGAGCCTCCTCAGATAAAAGAGGAGGAAGAAGAATTCCGCACCAGTCTGGAAGACCCAGAACCGTCACAGATTAAAGAGGAAAGGGAAGAACCCTGCACCAGTCAGGATGGAGAGCAGGTTGTGCTGAAGGAGGAGACTGATGCCTTTGCGGTGACTCCTGTCTTTGAGGAAGATGGCTACAGTGAACCAGGACCAGACAGTGATCTGCTCTTCCCTCAAAGCCCTTCTGAAACTGAGAGTGGGAAGAAATATTATCGTATCTATACAATGAAATATCTTGAAAGAATTCAGACCATTGAAAAGCGATATTCTTGCAAAATATGTGGGAAAGGTTTCGCACACAGATGTAATTTGGTGGACCACATGAGAATTCACACAGGTGAGAAACCATATAAATGTGAAACATGTGGGAAAAGTTTCAACAGAGTTGGTAATTTTAATGCCCACTTGAGAAACCACACAGGCAAAAAGCCCTATTCTTGTGAAACATGTGGGAAAGGTTTCAATCATAGATGCAATTTGGTGGACCACGTGAGAATTCACACAGGTGAGAAACCATACACATGTGAAACATGTGGGAAAAGCTTCAATAGAGTTGGGAATTTTAATGCCCACATGAGAACTCATGCGAGTAAGAAGATGTTTTCTTGTGAGACCTGTGGGAAAGGTTTTAATCGAAGGGGTCATTTTAACGCCCATCTGAAAACGCACACAGGTGAGAAACCATATCCCTGTTACACGTGTGGTAAAACTTTTATAAATGCATCAAGGCTGAAATTTCACATGATAATTCACACGGGTAAGAAGCCCTATTCTTGTGAAACATGTGGGAAGCGTTTCATTCGTAAAGTGCATTTAACTACTCACCTAAGAATTCATACAGGTGAGAAACCTTACCCCTGTGACATATGCGAGAAAAGGTTTATCGATGCATCGACGCTGAAGTGTCACATGAGAACTCACACAGGTGAGAAGCCATATGTTTGTAATGTCTGTGGGAAAGCATTTTCTGTCTTATCAACTTTTAAAAGTCACACCTCAGTTCATACAGGTGAGAAGCCGTATTCTTGTGAAACATGTGGGAAAACATTTAGTCGCAGTGGACACTTGACTGTACATGTAAGAACTCACACGGGTGAGAAGCCATACTCCTGTAAAACATGTGAGAAAACCTTCAGTCAAAGGCATCATTTGACTTCCCACATGAGATCTCACACAGGTGAGAAGCGGTATTCTTGCCAAATGTGTGAGAAAAGCTTCGTTCAAAGTAGTCATTTGTGGCGCCACATGCGAACTCACACAGGTGAAACATCATCGCTCTGAAACACCTGTAGGGCTGGGGATTATTCTGAAGCCAAGCTTAAAAAATTAATTAAAAAATTTGTACTGAGTTTTCAGATCCTAGAGTTTGGGCATTTATTGCATGTGACAAAGTACTCGATGGATCAGATAAATCATGTTTTGATCTGTCTGAACCAACAATGAAGCTGTCAGGTTGTCCAGTGTGTTAATTTTGATTTTTACAGAAACATGTTGCATATCTTGAAAAAAGTTGCCTTAAGTCTTAAGAAGGAAAACGGTCATGTTACAAGATATGAAGTCTATCAGTTCTTCTTTACCCTCACCCCTGCCAGTCGTGCCTGATGGCTACCCCTCCCTGAGCCTGGATTTGTTGGAGGTCTTTTCCTGTTTAAAGGCAACAAATGAGTGACATTTCTCTCTGCTTTGTACGGCTGGATTTACAGGAAATGTTCCGTTTTTGTGGTTGTCTCTGACATTAAGATGTTCTTCTCATTATTACAAGTTTATGTCTCCAAAGAGTCTTTTTTGAATGCAGTGTGCTTCCATGAGATCCACTTGAGGACCGAGTTTGGGCAATTTTAGTGATTTGCATAATCATTATATTGTTTCAGACTTTGTGACACAAACCGTACCACTTACTATTGTAAACAATGCTGTTGAAATAAAACGTCAAAATAAATCTGATAATTCTGTCACTGCTGCTTATTCAGACCTACGTTCAGTGTTTGTGTGTGTGTGGGTGTGTGTGTGTGTGTGTGTGTAGTGATCAGAAAATTGCTCAAAAATAAAAGCCAAATCTGATTTGTATTTGGCTGAAATCCTCTTCAAGATAATCCTCAGGATGCACCTCAGAAATCCTTTGTGGTGGTTTTTAAAGCTGCTTTCTGAAAGTTCTTGCAGGTTTCACTGCAGAATTTTAATTAAGCTTTCTTTGAAGGCAACTTATTTTTGAATGCAAACCTTTTATTATTAGAGACCCTGCAGTTCATTATGAAAATGAATCATAAACATTGATACTGGTGAGCTGTACTTTTTGTTTTGACAGCCAGTTGTTGACTATATACAGACACTGTTACAGCTGTTAACTCTGTTACACATACATGAAGTCCCCTCCCAGCAACTCAAAGGAGGCTGGTGTTATGACCCAGGTCATAATTTTGTGTATTGTGTTTACACTTCCTTACCTGGAGGTGGTGCTGTTCATTTTTTTCTCTTCTGTGCTTTGATTATGTTTGCTCCAGGTGGCAGCTGACCATTGGTTAGAGACTGAAGAGTGCCAGCTATCCTAGCTGTCATAGGGCAATAGGCAGAGTACAGCTTCTTACAGCTTCTTCAGAGACACTCACACCTATGGGTAATTTAGACTCACCAGTTAACCTAACCCCACTAACTGCATGTTTTTGAGCTGTGGGAGGAAACTGGAGTACGCAGAGAGAACATGCAAACTTCACACAGGTTTAAGGTGGATTAGAACCCAGAACCTTCCTGCTGTGAAGCAGCAGGAAGCCACCATGCTGCCCAACTTAGAATCTTTCATCTTAAAAACAATGCAAAAAATCAAACCTGTTCTCTCAGCCAATAACTTGTTTTGAATCCAGAGGCAGGCATGGGTCTGGTTGCGCCTCTAAACATTATCACTGCTGGATCATCCTTCCTTCGGGTCAGTCTGGCCGATGGTTTATCTCCATTTTATAGGTTAAATATTTTTCTTTTACTCTCAGCTGGGCTTCACACCAGCACGCACAAGCTGGTATGTATTTTGCACTATATGTGGGGAAACATCATTTCTTTGTGTACACACAAAATCAGTGCAGTTACTTCACTTCTGCAGAAAGGACCAAACTGATTTTGATATAAGTAAATAAATTTTTGCATGTACAATTTTTTTCTGCTGCTGCTTAAAGCTCGGATGGCTGTGAATTTGAACATCGTCTGTTTTGAACACGTGTCAATAACTGTAAAACAGATTTTGTCATCAAATCCAGCAGAAAATGTTGAGACCATCTTCCTGAGCATGCGCAGCATGTGTGCCACCACTCCGTCGTGTTTCTGATTGGAGGAATGAGACTCGTCTCAGTCCTCTTTGTAAGTTATCGTTCTTTCCTCTGAGTGATGTGATGATGCTTCTGTAGTCCGGCCGCAGGTGCTTCGGAATCGTAATCAGGCCGTTAAAGAGACGGCTGTGTACGTCCACTGAGCGCAGCGGTGACGCGGTGTGAGTGTCTCTTTAACGCACTGACGCTGCTTCCTCCAGCATCCTGCCGCAGCCTCACCAGCCTCGCCTCTTCCTCTCGCTCTCTCTCTCTCACACTCACTCCGCAGCGGCTGCTTTTCTATAAACAAGCATCACAGAACCGCACAGGACCGGGACCGGAACGGACCGGTGCACAGGAACACCATGACAGAAACCACCAAAACCCACGTTATCCTACTGTCCTGCGGCAGCTTCAACCCCATCACCAAAGGACACATCCATATGTTCGGTAAGCAACCGCGCTGTGAAGGGGAGTAGACAGGTCTGTGTGTATTGGGGGACAACGATTACAGATCCACCACCACCCCACCACCCCCCAAAAAATGTTAGCGCTAAAGATCCGACGAATGTGACTGAGCCGTAAAAACGGCAGAAATCTGAACGGACTTTGGTCTGTTGTGCCAGGCCGCTGTCCACCGGGGTGGTGCTGAAATGGGCGACGGCTCCAGTAAAATCCAGATAATACACACAAACGCACAACTAGACCAGCATGTAAACCTGGTCCCCGCTGCCGCAACCCATTTTCAGGGCTAAGAAACACGGAAACGGTCCCTTCCAAAGCTCCGCTTGTCTCGCGCAGCGTGTGGCGCAGCCCAGAAATGAAGCCTGTCTCCCGAATCGTCCCGGATACTCCGGGGTCCCCCCAATCCCTCTGAGCGCTCTGATCCAGCTAAACCCGCTGCCAAACCGTGACAAAAACAGACACAGGCCGTCAGTGTACGTGTAGGAGGCCGGGGGGTATTAGTGCCTTGCTCAGCTGCCTTTCTTTGCGTCATTAGCGGAGGTTACAGGCCGGACTGTAATCCGAAAAGGATTTCTCACCGTAGATGCGCCATAACGGAGGTGTTCTTTGGCCTTTCATTCTGGAACAGTAACTTCCGCTGAAAAAGTCTGACAGCTGTAATCACTAATTATTCTACACGGCCGCTGTCACAAATGTAGCTCAGTGAATTATACTGATAAGCATATTTATTTTAACACTGTGGATGCAGACAAACATTTCTGTGAGCTAACAGAACATTTCCGTTTTACGTTCATGAGGATCTGCAGATGAATAATTCACAGATGTGAAGGTTTCTGCTGGAACATCATCACAGAGTTTTTCTGTAATCACTGATGTTTCAGGCTTACATCCTTCAGACGGGACAGGATCCCCTCATTTTTAAACAATCAAAGATGATAATTTACTCATTGTTACCAATGCTGCTGTTAACGGTATATGTGAAGGTCTGAGGCCATCTGAGGATTTCCAAAAATCTCTTTAAAGTCAAAAGATAAGCAAAAATGACCTCTAATTCATTTTTTCATTTATTTGTTTCCATTTAAATATCCGTTTATCTAACAAAAATATTAATTTAATGTTAACGGTATTCATGAATTATAAAATTATATTAAATAAATTCTCCTGTTTGTTAACCCATAAATTTCCACCTTAACTGAAATAAAGGTTCATTAAGAGTCTCCTTAAACCGAGATCATTTTACTGGATTAAAATTGAATGTGGAAAAAAAAAAAAACCATTGAAGATAAAAAGTAAACAGGTGATATGTTAACGATACCACTGTCACTCAAACCAATGCTGATATAAATAAACTCAAAACTGAAAAGTACGGTGGCCCTGAAGTGCAAACCACATCGACAATTCACTAGTCACAACTACAACAACACTTTTGGCTTTTGAACCGGAAGTTAGGGCATTCACACTTTCAATGTTTGGATAGGTGAGAAGACAGTCACAGCGCTTTGTACAGTATTGCCCTAGCTGTGGAAAAGAACTGGTTGAGCTGTCACCAGTAATATTCATGTTTTCAACAAACCTCACTTCCGGTTTCAAAGCCAACAGTGCTGTCGTCCAATCAGCGATTTCTCAAGTTTCCCACTGGAACCTACCTCTTCTGTTTTGTTAATGTCGTTGTGTTTTTGTAATTTGTAATTATGCTTAGTTAATGTTATTGTGCTTTTGTAAGATGTCATAGTGTTGTGTTGTTGTGTTTTTAAATTTGTAGTTGTGACTAGTGATTTGATGATGTGGTTTGCACTTCAGGGCCACCATAAAAACGAGCAGAAAAAATATAAATTAAAAAAAAAAAAAAAAAGCTGGAAGGTTTTTAGGAGGGTGTTAATTTGTGTTCCTGGACCCTGAATTTGTCAACTATCACCCATAATATTTTTACTTCATTTAACCTTTATTTAACCAGGAAGATCCCACCAAGGAGTCCAGCCAATACTGGGACCAATATACAGACTTCCATAAAAACAGACACAAAACAGCCTTTAACATAGAAGTGAATTAGAAAACACATCTGTATCAGCTAAAGATCTGTACCTCAGCTTTTTCACATGCTCTGAAAAACTTTTAATGAGACGGATTCAGAAACGTGACCACGCTATGAAATGGAAAAGCAAATGACACAACACAATAAAAACTACGTTTAAAGTAGCAAAAGAAGTTGAGCTGATGTTCTCTGGCTGTTTCCCGGCTGGTTTCCTGGTTGGTTTCCCGGCTGTTTCCTGACTGGTTTCCTGGCTGGTTTCCCGGCTGTTTCCTGACTGGTTTCCTGGCTGGTTTCCCGATTGGTTTCCTGGCTGTTTCCTGACTGGTTTCCTGGCTGGTTTCCCGGCTGTTTCCTGACTGGTTTCCTGGTTGGTTTCCCGGCTGTTTCCTGACTGGTTTCCTGGCTGGTTTCCCGGCGGTTTCCTGACTGGTTTCCTGGCTGGTTTCCCGGCTGTTTCGCGGCTGGTTTCCTGGCTGGTTTCCCGATTGGTTTCCTGGCTGTTTCCTGACTGGTTTCCTGGCTGGTTTCCCGGCTGTTTCCCAGCAGGTTTCCTGGCTGGTTTCCCGGCTGTTTCGCGGCTGGTTTCCCGGCTGGTTTTCCGATTGGTTTCCTGGCTAGTTTTCCGGCTGATTCCGGATGTTTCCTGGCTGGTTTCCCGGCTATTTCCCAGCTGGTTTCCTGGCTGTTTCCTGACTGGTTTCCTGGCTGTTTCCCGGCTGGTTTCCCGGCTGGTTTCCTGGCTGGTTCAGTGCTTCCTTTGCTTCTGTTTTGGACTCACTTGTTTGGTGTGCTTTTGTCGCTGAACTCTTTTTGAGAAAAATAAAAAGCTGAGACGTTTTTCTGTTTCTTTGCGAATTTATGTTTTAATTTCAAAGGGAAAAAATTATATAATTTATTTTACATTATATGGATTTGGATTATGAAATGAAAATAAAAAACATCCGTTTTTCGTTTTTCAATATCTGTTTTCAAAACGGAGAAACAAATGACCAAAACGTACACGGAACCCTGGGTCCTAAAGCCTTCCCCATAACTACAGAATATATAACAACAAGCAACTAAACACAACCACAGGGATGAAATAATCGCTTGAAGGCAGTTTGTTGGTTACAAGAATTTACAGGTATTTATTTATTTATTGGTATTTGTGAGTACTTACAGGTATTTATGGATATTTACAGGTACACCTGGACAAGTGGCCATTCTGTTGCAGGACATTAGTTATTCTATTTTTGGTTTTTCTTTTCATTTCAGTGTAGTCTCCGGTAGTTTCCAGAGGGAGTTGTGGTTGTTTCAGTTTTCTTTTTATTGGTCAGGTTTAATGTTTTTCTGATAATTTTACAGGTATTTATGAGGAAGAAAATTAGTTCAGGTATTACAGCACAAACACTGAACAAGATCCTGTTCTCTAAACATATGAACCACAGACTGAAGACATAACCTGCATATTTTTTGAGTTATTTTTGTTTTGTCCTGTGTCGCTGTAGTTTGTATTGAAGTTAACCAGAATGTTTGTAGTCACTGTAACTCGGCTGCAGTTTTGGTATTTCGTCCCCTTAGAATTATAAGGTTCTATCTGCATTCTGACCCGTTTTGAGATATTAAATAATAGAACCTTATAATACCAAGTTAAAGCTTGATTTTGCAAATAGAACCTTTTTGTTTTGTGAGTAAAATGGCCAAAGTTGTATATTACTAAAAAAAATCTCTTACATATTGTTAATTAGCAGTCAATGAATAAGAATATGACAATAAGTCAACTTCGTCAAAAATGTCAGATAGAACCTTATAATTCTAAGGGGACGATTTGTTTAATAAGTAAACCAAACTGCTGTGAACTTTAAATGATCAGTAAATTCACAAGAATTGTTGCTGAATAAACATTTTTAAAATATAAAATAAAATTAAATCAAGACATCTGAGTCATGTCAGAAGAATGGGATTTATTTTTAATGTAAAAGCAACTCTTTCAGCATTAACATACAGCAGGTTGTGTTTGACGGTGTGCTGCTATGGTGCTCAACTTCATTTTGTAGCATACAAACTGTGTGCTGCAATATAAGAACAAATGCTTCAATAGGTTCTCACGTTGATTTTCTTTTTATGTTTGTTTCTTTCCTTTCAGAAAAAGCCAGAGAATATCTGCACAAAACAGGGCGTTTCATTGTGATTGGAGGCATCATTTCACCAGTGCACGACTCCTACGGGAAATCTGTGAGTAGCAGTGAAGATGCTTTTCAGTCAGTCCCAAACGCCGTCTAAGTGAGCCTTAAATGTGTTCCTTGGGTCGATGACAGTTCACTTAATTTTTGTAATCTTTCTTTCATGAAGAAGATAGTGGCTCAGTAGTGTAGTGGTTAACATATTTCAATGGCAAGTGAAGGGTTAAGATAAAACTTTAATGATCCCACAACGGGGAAATTTGCGCATTACAGCAGCTCAGTACAGAGAAAAATGAAAAGGATGAGTAAAACCAAATGAACTAAAATAGAATAGAATAGAAAAACTATACACATATACATAAGCACTGTGTACATAAAATATATATCAATGTCAATACACACATATACATATACACACATGTACACACATCAAAACACTATATACAGATATCAAAACATATACATTTGTAGCCGGTAAGGTACACAGCATATATGGTATGTATTATATGATTAAGATTAAGATTAAGATAGTGTTTATTTGTCACATGCACAGTTATACACAGTACAATGCACAGTGAAATGTATTTTGTACCTGCAACCATATATACACACACATATAAATAAGAAGAATAAAAATAAAAATAGGGTATGTAGATTTAATTCCAGCTAGAGGCATAAATCCCATTTGGGATTGCATCAGGAAGGGCATCCAGTGTAAAACTCAAAGTATGCAGAGCTACCTGCTGTGGTGACCCCTTTTGACAAGAAAGCAGCCGAATGTAGCTTTTCTTCATGAAGACGTTAGAGGACAGTTGGACCTGATGGTGGCAGTGTTGTCTTACTGTTTCATACCTAAACCAGACACATTGACCCAGAAATGTGTCTGTTTGTGTGACTGTTGCAGTAACTGGGTGTGATTGTATTTTCCTTTGAGGTTGGAGGGCTTTTATTAGCTCTGCACATGAAGATGGACCTGAGGCTGCTGAGGATGAGGAGTTAGTTTTTGTGACATTTGAAAGAAGAATCTGAAAAAATGGCAAAAATTATTCCAGCCAATATGTCGAGAAGTTCAGAGCAGCTGAGGATAAAGCCCATATAGTTCAGCTGGAGTCAACCCAAAGACACAAGTAGATTTTGCAAAGCCAGAAGAGCTCAGAAACGTCCTGGGAAATGTTTGTAGTGGCTTCACAAGAAATCAGCTGTGTTGAGTTCAAATCAATTAAAGTTCAGATGAAGCAGCAACTTCAGGGATTGACAGGTGGATGGCGACACAGGTGGCTGTAGCTGCTAGCTGCCTGCTAGGCTTCACCTCACCTAACTGGAGTCCCTGAACTGGACCTCTGGACTGTGTTGGTGCTGTTGGAGCCTTTTTAATGCAATTATCTGACCAATAATGTGACTGCTGTGGCTTCATTGGACTAACAGACTGCCCAAGAAGGCGGCACTGCAGTTTGCTGAGTGAAGTTCTTGGATGTCACTGAGCAGCTTGGATGCAGCTTGCTAGCTAGCATTTGCTGATAACTTAGCATTCTACCCTCTTGTCCAAATACGGTCACTTCTGGCACCAAAAAAACAACATGACTGGGGCCAAAGTGCTAATGTGAATCCCACATGGTTATGTCCATAAATATATATATATATATATATATATATATATATATATATATATATATATATATATATATATATATATATATATATATATATGTGTGTGTGTGTGTGTGTGTGTGTCTCGTTACTTCCTTGTATGTAAGAAGTAACTGAAATCTTGAAATCTGGGTAGGACAATATTTCCTGTGAGTGCAGCACACCTGAATAAAACTGCATGTTGGAAATGATGGCAAAGCAAATGCAATGCTCTGAAACATGACACCCAAGAGATGAAGCGTCTGGAATGAAGCCGGGCTGGTCAGAAACAGAATTCACCCAGTTTCTGCTCCTTATAAATGTAATAGCATTTCTGAAATTATAAAAACAGATTTGATGTATTTGCTGTTGTTAATAATCATGACAGTTGCCTTTAAGATGTGACTTCAGCCTCCCGCAGAGTGCAGAATGTGTTTTTTTTTGTTTGATTGGAGTGCAGATAAGATCACGCTGTCTGCAGCTTTCTGCTGCTGCTGTTTTCCACTCTGTTTCCTGCAGGAATTAATGAAGGTCTTGTCCTACTTTTGCTCTGCCTCTACACAAACACACAGCATGAATAATAGATGCTACAGAAATCCAGTTTCAGCCACATCAGGAATCTTTGTTCCTGTTGTTCCAAATATGAATCTTTATTTTTTTTTCCAGCATCTTCACCTGCTGCTGAACGATCTGGCTGATGTTTTATTAGCGATGGAAATTATTCACATCGCTTATTACCTCATTAGCGTGTCAGACCTGATGACTCACAAACCTATCTGTCCCCAGAAAGTAATGCAGCAGGTTTTATATGCAAGTGGAAGCATGACGTGGCCTTCTTCAGACACACGCAAAAGCAGAAAATGTTCCACTTGGTCTGATCATCCTGATAATCTGGCTGCTGATCTTTGATGGTTGGATCACTGCTACAGTGGCTCCTGCTGCTTCTGTGTTTCATTGATTGGCTACCATCCCCTCGCATTTCCTTTCATGCTACCAGAAAGACTTAATCCCTTGTCCCATATTTTGATTAGCACTGAATGTATCCAGTTTACTGACTCTTTGTGAGTCAGTGCAGGTTAATTTGTCACCATATTTCAATTACAAGTCACCACAATGTCACAAGTACTGCAGATTTCAGTGGAAAATCACAGAAAGCACCAGAAAGGGGACCTTAGCTGCATGAAGCTGGAGGAGGGCTGGTTTCAGTTCCTCACAGGGTTGAAGAGACATGCCCAATCAAAACCCAAAGATGATAATCAGACAAAACAGCAGCTGGAAAAAGAATGTTTAATGAAGAAAAAGAGAAAACATGAGAGCAAGAAGACCATCGCATCAGAACAAACTTCCCACCCAGCAACTTACAGGTTTTTTGTGACAGAAGGAGAGCAGCCAGAGTGAAAGAGAAGGTTTACAGGATGTTAGTGAGACCTGCTGTGATGTTTGGAGATGGTGGCTCTGACACAAAGACAGGAGGCAGAGCTGAAGATGCTCAGATCTTCACTGGGAGTGAGCAGGAGTAGAAATGAGTCCATTAATCTTCCTCTCATCAAATACTTTTCATCCTTCCTCGAGAGTTTTGGATTTCACCAGTTCACCAACTTCCTACTCACACCAAAGGTCGCACTCTGGACATAATTTGTTGTTCTGGCCTCTGCAGACCAGTGTTAATTTCGTCCCTTTTATTTTGTGACGAAAACGAGACGATAACTAAATAAAAACTACCTAAAAGGATAAAAGCGATGACGAAATTAAGTGACACTTTCGTCAACAAATGAAAACGAGATGAGGGGGAGATGTCCTCTTTCTTTCAACCACAAACATCTTTTTCTTTCACTTTCTCACCAAATGTCACCATAGTTCAGACTTCTTCAGCCTCTTCTCAGGGAGTTTTTGCTGGGTGGGTTTAGCTTCCTTTCCTTGCTTGTTGCATTTACCCATCAAGATGGGAAATTTGCATTCAGATAAATGTACTGATCCTTCCATGCATGGCCTGTAACCTGCATATTTTGTCTGGTCCCTCAATGTTGGTATGTAGTCACACAAACTCTCTTTGCTCTATGTTTGCTTTGCTTGGATTGCTCAGCGATGTGACGCTGTGGGCTGACGGTGCTGCTCTGTGTGTCTGCAGGGTCTCGTGTCTAGCAGACATCGTCTCACCATGTGTCAGCTGGCCGTGCAGAATTCTGACTGGATCAGGTGAGACCGCCCACCTTTTAAAGGCGTTTACTCTGGAAACAACCACATCTGAGCTATGTCAGAGACAGGACTTCCTGCAGAGAGTTTCACATTAACAAGCCCTAAAACATCCCAGTATGTGGCTCAGTAGCTTTTTTTTTTTTTTTTTTTTTTGGTGGGGGATCAGCAAATCATAAAAATAACTTTGAGTTGTAGATGCCTCACAGGTGGAAACACGAGAGTTTGGACTTATTCAGCTGTTCGTGTACACACAGAGTGAGTTATTATTTAATAGCCCTGATAACAAGTCATCTATATTTATTAATGATTATATACTAGAAACCACTATAACAAATGACCAATAATGAAATGACTGCTGTGGCTTCACTGGACTAACAGAGCATCCAAGGAGGCGGAGCTCCAGTTTGCTGAGTGAGATTCTGGGATTTTATGTGGACGTTACGGAGTACGTATGAAAGTAACATTTATTTATCAAGTTTAAGCAGAAACATTTGCAGCTGGAGACGGTTCAAAGGTCACAGTGCCTCAAACTGAAAGGCTCCGCCCTGCGATCAAAGACCAGAGCAGCAGGGAGTTCAGTAAGAAGCTGGATAAATAGTCTGGAGCCCAGCTGTTTAGTGCATAAAGAGCCTCTAATTCTGTGGCAGGGTCTTAGTGTGAAACATCTGCAGGAAGTTTTAGTGAGAAGCTGAAACCAGCGTTTGTGTTGAATTCATCGTTCTTTGTTTGAAGGGTGGACCCCTGGGAGTGTTACCAGGACACCTGGCAGACCACCTGCAGCGTGCTGGAGCATCACCGTGACCTGATGAAGGTGGGTACGCTCTTCCTGAAGAGGGAACATTTTGACTGTGCGTAGAAAATACAGGACAGGAATAAAGAGGCCTGAGAGGGATCGAAGCCCAAAAGGCTGATTCAGCAGCACCGAGCAGAAGAGACTAAAGTACTCTTGGTTCAGCCTCTAACGGGACAGTAAACTGCTCTAAATGATGGAGGAAGCCCTTCACTGTTTTCACTGTACAGCACAGAAAGCAGCTGCTTACTTAAATATTCATTTTAAGGACTGAATTATGGAACTGCTCAGGTCAGTGTAACAGAAGCGTTTTAGCATGAAAACCAGCATCTTTAATTGAACTAAGTCTCCAGTAACATTTGTAACAAAGTGACTGATTATCAACTTCGGCCTTCAGCCAGGCCCAGACTCCTCTGACACGCCTCCTGTTACCTACAGTTGTGCTCAAAAGTTTACATCTGGGGCGCCTGGGTGGCTTAGTGGTGAAGCCGGTGACCACATACATATGCCGCGTTGCGGTGTGGGCGGCGCGGGTTCGCGTCCCGGCCTGTCGCCAATTTGCCCGCGTGTCTTCCCCTGTATCTTTCCCCCATTTCCTGTCTCTCTCCACTGCCAACAAAAGCCGCTGTGGCCAAAAACGCAAAAGAAAAAAAAAAAAAAAAGTTTATATCTGGCAGAATTTGTAATTTTTTGGGTGGGGGGCATTTAACACCAACTTTTCTTTCACTCATGCTTAGTGGTTAATTATTATTAAATAACTGTGTTTGCCTTTTTTTAAAATCAACAGCAGAAACTACCCTGATGTAAAGTTTACCTTCTTAATCCTGCGTATGGCCTCCTGTGACAGCAGCGACAGCCTCAAGTGTTTTGTGGTTGTGGTGGACGAGAAGCTTCATTTGCTCAGATGGTAAAGCTGCCACACCACTGCTTTCAGAGTCCGGTGCATCAGCTGGAGTTATTTGTGGTTTTTTCATTGCATCCTGAACAATTTTTGTTGGTCTACCTGAGTGTGACTCATTTTCCACTTTTTAATTAGAGTTTGAACACTGCTGATTGGCAGTCTCAGTTCCTTGGATATCTTTTCCTGTTTTATAAAGATAACATATTTTCTCCTGCAGATTCTTTGATAATTCAGAGTGCAACATCAGTGCAGCACTGGATGAAACATGCAGGGTCTACCAGGAGCCCAGGAACTCACTGACTTTTAATACACACACACTGATTACAAGCAAACAGATCACAGTTGAGGATGCTTACCTTTAGCAGCCATTTACACCTGTTTGTGAGCACAACTGTATGTACGTACTATATGTACTGTCATGGTTCATAAGTCATGACAAAGACAGAGCTTTAACCAAAATCGATCAATTTATTAACCAAATTGTTGTCGAGTGTGTCAGCAACTGGAGGAGTGTTTCAGCGTTAGGTGTGTGAGTAACTGTGAAACCTAAAATAACCAGGCTGAAGGTGAATGGATCTGAAACAGGCAGCTCTTAAATGCTCCAGGGAGACTGGACTGGTGCTTCTAGTTGCACTTATCAGAAACCTGCCAGACAACACAGAGAGACAAACGGGGGAAAGCAGACAGCAGATCCTGGCATTATGTTTGGATGGTGACTGTAGTCCAGTGAACACGCTGCACCGTATGGGCCATATTTGGTTCGCTGAACAAAGCGGCAGTGCAGAAGTCTCTGTTCCCCACTAACCTCTGAGCTAAGGAGCTTAACCACAGCTAGGAAAAATTTAAAATTTCTTTCAAACCGCCTGAAACTGTCAGGAAAGGTTTTGCTAAATTCTGCTGAGTAATCGAGAAAAAGCACTTTTAATGACTCAGAGATGAAAGTGCAGTTTGAATGTTTGTGTCCCTCAGAGAGTCACCGGCTGCATTCTGTCCAATGTCAACACGCCATCAACCACTCCTGTGATTGGTCAGCCACAGAACCAGACCACGTCCATCTACCAGAACCACAACAACATGAATCACAAGCCCACGGCCAGTGAGTCAGACTTCAGTCCAGCTTAAATTCTTACTGAGACAATGATGGTAATTTTAGCATGTGCTAATCAACTGATGCTGAGGGTCTGAACTTCCTCCTCTCTGCTCAGTCAAAGTGTGGGGGAAGATCAGCGAGAGTTTGGGCAAAATCTGCTGCGTACGTCCACATATGGAGCGCTTCACCTTCGTCGGTAAGAACACGTCACAGTTACAAAAACACACACACACACTAACCTGCTGACCTGACATGATGTATAAGATTGCAGATCTGAAAAATGTTTATATCATAAACTATAAAATTTTCTAAAAATCGAGGGCAGAATTTTATGAATTTAGTTAATATATAACCACATATGTGACCACTACATTCTTTTTCTCCATTTGGTTTGATTGTGTTGTAAACAGCAACATTTAAATATAAGTGTACAGTATGTTATTAGAACATGAGTGTTTGGTTCTATGTGAGGTTCTGACACTGTAAAAGTACAGACCTCAGTGATGTGGATCTGGATGTCTGCTCTTCACTCCCTGTGCACCTCTGGACTGCTTCCACGCCGGATGTCCTCCAGCCTTCACATTAATTTATTCCTAAAACATCTGTTTATCCAGGAAGTGAAACTGTGTAGATTTAGGATGTACTCACTCTAGGCAGGGTTGCCTCTCTGTCTCTCATACTTTCATTACTTAACAAAGCGATTTTCACAGAGGTAGCTGTCACCGAGGAAGCCTTGGACTTTGTGCTGCAGTGCAAGTAGAGAACCCACACACAGACAGACCCTCCCTACAGTGTTAACCACTGAACCACTGTGCTTCACAACTTCATTCTGGGGGAGAGGACAAAGTATCAGGGAGCCGGTTTGATAAGGAGGGCAGGTGGTCAGTGGTGCTGCTGTGACCAAAGACCTGTTTTTTCAGTGCTGTGTACCAGTGCATGATGCTACAGTGACACGCTTCATCGCTCATTTCCACCAAATGTTGTGCTTCAGACTCATTTTTGATGATCCCCATATTTGCCTTCCTAACATAAACCTCCCCATTTATTTGGGCTTGACACTAGAAGTAAGAGTACACTGATATGTGCAGAGTGGATTATCTGGACAAAGGATGATGAAGATGGAGCTCCCAGGCAGGAGAGGAGAGGAAGACCCCAGAGAAGATTGATGGAAGTAGATAAGGGGACATGGAGAGGGATGGTGTGACAGAGGAGTGTGTTAGGGAATAGGGTGAGGTGGTTGCGCTCCCTAAAGGGAGCAGCTGGAAGAAGAAGAAGAAGAAGAAGAGGTTCTCCCTTAGACACCTTCAGGACATGACAGCAAAACTTCACATTAACAGAATTCATGGTATATTTTGGGAAAAAAGCAACACCCATGTTCCTGGTTACACTCCTGTCCTGATGCACCTCCTTGAGGTTTGGACAGTATGGACTCCTACACTAAAAACTGCTGTTTGGCTTCTGAGTCCTCTCTGGAGACCCAGACCTTCTGATCAGTGATGTGAAGTTTGGAGCAGTTTGAAACAGAAGTTGATGCTTGGTTGGTCAGAAGCAGCAGGTGTGGAAGTCCAGGGGTGCACGAGGAGAGTACCTTGAAGTTTTGATTGGCTGTTTTGATTTCTCTTCACCCCTCAGTGCCTTTCAATGCAAACAAACTGTGTCAGTAAGAAGGGCTGGAACACTGTTTGACCTCCGTATTCTTAAATCCCTGAATTTGATCTGTTCATGAACCTGCTGAAAAACTACCACTCATATCATGAGCAGCAGGTGCCAAAGGCTGTGTGTTGTTTCGGTATACGTGCCTCACTTCTGTGTAATTACATGTTTTTGTCTCACTGTGTCAGATGAAAATGCCAACCTGGGGACTGCGATGAGATACGAGGAGATCGGTGAGTGGTCTCTTCAGTGTGTGCGCCTGAGCGGACTCGTGTGTCGTGTCCTCTGGTTTCCTTCCTGCTGTGTTTGCTTGTTTGGATCCGGTAAACGTGAAGTTTACTGAGGGCGTGTCTCTTTCCTCCTGCCTGTTTGTCGTCTGTAGAGTTACGCATCTTGCTCCTGTGTGGAAGTGATCTCCTGGAGTCCTTCTGCATCCCTGGCCTGTGGAAGGACAGTGATGTAAGCATACCATAGCCCCGCCCCACTCACATGTATCCCAGCTCCTCAGCTCTTTCCCAGAACTGTAGGCTGGATATAAAATATGGACGTAGCTTCTGGGTCTGGAAAGTGAAGCCTGCACATTCTTTCTAATTACCAACAGGGGGTGACACCTCTGAGTCTAACTGCATAGAAGTCTATGAGAAAATGAGTCTGCTGCTCCCTTGACCTCAGTGAGTGTCTCTAGATGGGATTACAGCCTCGGCCGCTGGTTTAAAGTTTGTTTTGGAAATGATGGCTTCATTTAAAGTAAAACAGGAGAGGATTGAGATGTTTCTCTTTAGCTGCTGTTTCAGAAAGCTAAAAAGCTCAACTCGAGGCTTCAAAACAGGACTTCAGGAGCTACGTCCATTTTTAATATACAGTTTATTCCCAGGACTCAGTTGTAATGTTTAGACGGTCATTTTTATGTTGTTGATAAAGGAAAATTTTCCAGCATTATAATCACCAAACCAGCGCCTGTGTCAGCATGAAGTGTTCAATCAGAAAATGAGATTTCATGGTTTTAGAGGCCTGCAGTTCACCAGTTCACAGCAGCAGATATAAAGTTACTGAACTGCATCCAAAAGAAATGCAGATTTTTCATTTCCTGTTTGTTTCGAGACACAAGAACACTTTATGACATGTTTCTGTGGAGAATAAAAGCCTCCACCTCACATGAAAAACAGAACCACACTTGTGTGAAACTGCAGCGTGCACTCTGCACACAGGACACACGTGGAGCTGGAAACACCCCAGATGCTGAAATAAATCTTATTTCTCCCATTTTTATTTTGTGTACACAACAACTGCCTCTGAATAGCTTCAGTTTTCCTCTGGTGGCAGCATTTCAGAGCCGGGACAGACCTGTACTGGACGAAACTCTGAGGTGTGATATTGTGTATTTGTGTGATGATAGGGTCTTTACCAAAAACTCTGTGGGTGAAGTCACTTTCTTTCAAAGACAAACGATCAGTGCTTTCATCCTGTTTTCATCCACTCTGTGCGTCTGTTGTTAATCAGACTTGTGAGGACTGAAAAGTCACAGCAAACTTTCCTGAGTCAACAACGGAGGTGCAGTGAACGGGAAGCGATCGACTGTCTCACCTGTGATTTAAAGAAAGTGTCGGCGATTCACTCACCTGATGTGTGTACGGAGGTGTGTCGGAGCTACGACAGATTTATTTGACTGCAGGCGTGTTTCCATTCACCTGTTTTTACTCGCATTTTCAGTTTGAGATAAAAATGAGATGGAAACGCCAAAAATCAAATAAATCTTCAGTCATGTGACTTGAAAATATCCAGACAAAATCATCAGCTGTGTTTGGAGAAGTGAAGAAACGGTGACCTTCCTCAGATTAATACATGAACTGACAGAAATGTCATATTTTTATATGGTGATTCAGGTTAGCTCTGCAGGACTCCCAGTTTAAAATAATCCTTTGGTATCTCAAACTGGGCCCCTCACTCCATTCTCTGTCTGAAACCAGCTCCCACCCCCTTTGAGCCAACAGTGTGAAAGTGAGTGTTTAGAGCAGCTTGCAGGATTAACTTGTACATACACCGACCTCATTACTGGAAACTGTATTTAAGATGACCATCAGAACCATCAGAACCATCAGAATAGGAGACTTTAACAGAGAAAACCAGAATAGGTTCATTTAACTGGAAATGTTCCCGGATTGAACAGGTGAAGTCATCCTCGTGCCGCTCAGACCGATCTGAGCCCTGAAGCTCGTGTTTCTGTGCTTTCAGATGGAGGTGATTGTGGGGGATTTTGGGATTGTGGTGGTTCCTCGTGACGGCGCTGACACAGAGAGGATCATTAATCACTCTTCTGTTCTGCGCAAGTTCAAGGTCAGAGCACAGCAGGACCGCTCACCTCCGGTCCACATTACAGCTAACCCCAAGGTTAGCCTCCATCCTCAGCTCATCTTTGTTCTCTTCTTGCTTTCAGGACAACATCATTGTGGTGAAGGATGCAATAAGCCACCCGATGTCCATCGTCAGCTCAACCAAGAGCAGGTGGGATTAAAACTCCAGCGTCTTCCTTCCTTCCTGCAGTCTGACAGATGGAAAACTGTCCCAGCAGGAGTTTTCCTGAGCTTTCATTTGCTTTATGAGTTTATTCTTCTAAAACAATGCTCTTAGGATTCAGCATCCAGGAAAGGTTCATTCAAATGTTTTTATTCTCATTGTGTCCTTCTGGATCCAAGCTGAGCAGAACCAGCTTTGGGTTTGATGGAATTTCTTTTGCAGTGAGGCAGTGCTGCTTTGTGCAGGGTGAAGTTCAATTTACTCTGATTTGGCTTCAAACTTTAAACAAAGCTCCATGAATCTGTTTTTTTCTGTACATGCAAACTGAGCTAGTGACGATGATTCTGAATACGTGTGGGCTAAAACACAGAGAGGAGAACAGTAGGTGCACGCAGTGGACAGAGTCACGCTGAGTGAATAAAAAGCAGATAAAAACTGAATCAGTCTTTGCCCTCAGAATGTGGCCCGAGGACAAACGATGACTCATATATCATTAAACATCCTCCATTACATGCAGGAATCGGCCTGGATGCTCCTAAACGATGTTAACAGTTTGACCTGCGCTCCGTTTCTCCTCCCACAGACTGGCGCTGCAGCACGGTGACGGCCACGTCGTGGACTACCTGAGTCAGCCCGTCATCGACTACATCCTGCAGAGTCAGCTGTACATCAATGCCTCAGGATAGAGACGACAACCTAAAAACAGGGAGACTGGAGGAGGGGGCTGGGGGGTCCTACCTACAACCATCATCTATATAAAACACAGCCCTCCCTCCTCCTAAAGCTAAAACTTGTCTGTCTTCTGTGTCAAACATATACTCTTCTTTGAGCTGTTGCTTTCCAACAGGAGCGTTAGTGTCCCTCCTTCTGTCTGTGTCATGTGACTTTACATCAGGGGAGGGGGAGGGGGGTAGGTCTTGTATGGGGGTAATTCCTCAGGGCTGTAGCAGTGACGGCGGTGTTTTCTCTTTCTAATTCTTCATTAAGGTCTGCAAATGCATGACACATCCGGGCATGCTCAGTGTGCGCAGCATCGGGCCAGTGTTACTGGGCTTCATGCAAGAACCAGTCACTGAGTTTCTGATGCACAGGTAACCAGGCCCAATCTGAAATCAGGTGCGCTTGAATAGACAGACACCAGCAGCAGGATAATCCCCATGACTTAATTTGGTTCATTAACAGGGAATTTAAGCCCTACTTCAGCACAATAAACACTGTCATGAATAAAAGTTAGAACCACTAAAGAGGACCAGCTGATGTTCCAGCTGTTTGGAAGTTATTTCCGGCAGGTTCTCCAGACATGCCAGAAATAACTTCAGGAAACAAAAAGCATGCAGAGCACCGAGTGTTTGCACTTTTTAACAGTATCTCCTCTGTTAGCACAATGTAGCTGCAGTAGGTAACGTTGAGCCCTGTTTCCAGTAAGCTGGTGTTGCTTTGTTGTGAAAGGCCATCCAAAAATCTGCTGGTGTCTCAGCTACACTCACATGCTGTCATCAAGGATAAAAGCTGCTGTTTGCCATAAGGAGGCAGCCTCCAGGGTGGGAGCCGTGCAGTGTGAAAGAATCCGCTTTGGAGCTTCATTCTTCCTTCAACACTGAATTCTACCTGCATGGGTTTGGAAAGAGCTTGCGGATTGGTTGAGAGCTTAAAGTTGAAGAAACAAGGTCCCGGCCGAGCATCCGAATGTGGCGACTCGTCTGGGCTTTGAAGCAGCTCCAGCGTGAACCAGCAGGTGGCGTTACGCCTCCTTATATCCATCTTTATATACAGTTTGTGGTGTTCTTGCATGAGGCCCATTGTTTTCTGCAGCTCTTCTGCCTCCTGTAATGAAATCTAAAAAATGCAACACTGCTGCGCTGCTGTCACAGAATCCCACTCTGAAATCTTCCACACGGAGACGCGCCAGGAACCAGTTTAACCAGAGCTTCAACTGCTGGTAACCAGTGGGCTGCAGTGAAGCTTAGACCACGTTAAACATAAAGGAGGGTTTCAAGTGTTCAGGTCATGATGATGATGATGATGATGATGATGTCCTCAGCAGCAGTTTCTCTGTCCTCCTCGTTTGCTCCTGTTCTTAGACTGCATGCTTAGACAGTTTGGTTCTGGCATGAATGTTTATCACTTGGTAGGTTCTTATCTGTCGTGAACGTGTTTGCAAAAATGAACTCAAAAGATAAAATATGAGAATATAAATAAAACATGGCTGCAGCGCGAGGATCATCGTCTCCACATCTGTCTGTTCACTCTGTACAGAAGTCACCAAGTGTGTGTGTGTGTGTGTGTGTGTATGAAGTTATGGGTTGTTCCTCTCCGAGGGGGGGGTGATACTGGATCTTTTGTGTCTTTGTGTCCACATTGTGGGTCTGCTCGTGAATTGATTTGAAGCTGTGGTTTTTTCACTCCTCCTGCTGCCAAAATAAAGCACTTCTTTGACTAAATCATCTTAAATCAAAGTTACTCAAGTTTTCTCTCGACTCGCTGACCGCTCAGTTTTAGCTCAAAGATCAGGGTCAAAATAAGTAAATCTGTGGATCATTTGCTGAAAATCCAAAGTTGAAAATGTCGCCGGGTTTATCTGTAGACTACACACATCACTGACACAAAGCAGAGGTGAGATCCTGAGAGCACCAAAGGGCAGCTCTGACGGAGGCAGCACCCAACCGACTTAGATGCAAACCCAGAGCTCCCTCCCCATGAAGCTGGACCCCATGCTCTCACCAGGGTTATTACAGTTAATGAAAACACAAATTAATGACAAATTAATGAAAACTGAAAACACATATTAAAACAACGTTAACTGAAATAAATAAAAACTGAAATTATAAAGAATCTGACCTTCGTTTTCATGTTTGTCGTATTTAAAAGGCTTGTGGATTGACGTGAAATAATTTTTTCCACTCTACGAGTTTAAGGTGGGAGCGCCATCGGGCAACTGTGCATGCGCGTGCTCACTGCGCTGGTCCGCAAAGTAATGTCAGCGGTCTGCCGAGAAAGCAGCAGAGTCCCATGTGGAGTTTCTTTGACTGCGATAGCACAGATAGAAGCGGTGGATGTGGATGATGAAAACGTGAGGAACACTTCTCAGGAAAAACCACCAGCATCAAAGTCCACCTGAGAAGCACAACGGCTACAGAAACCGCTCTGATCCTACAACCTAACCTGACGTGCACCTCTGGAGAAACGTGACTATTCGTCAGGTCCACGCAGCCACAACGTTGTGATTAACCTGCTCAGTCTTTGTGCGTTTCCGGCTACTTTTCGCCACAGTGTTAGAATTTATCAGTGAGAGAATAACAATCAGGTCACAGAGAAACTCCTTCTTCTTCCAGCTGCTCACTTTAGGGGGCGCCACAGCATTTCATCTGCCTCCTGTTACACCGAACCTCTGCATGTCCTTCACTGCATCCATGAACCTCCTCTGAGGTCTTCCTCTTCTCCTCCTGCATGCAGCTCCAGTATCTCCACCCTCCCTCCTCTGCACATGTCCAAACCCTCTCAGACTCTCAGCTGTCCCTCTGATGGACTCATTTCTACTCCTGGTCTCCTGATCTGAGCATTTCCTGCTCTTCCCCCTGTCAGAGAAGGTCTCACTACCATCCTGCAAACCTTCCCTTTCACTCTGGCTGCCCTCCTTCTGTCACACTTGTCTCCACCTTCTCCACCCTGCTGCACTCTCTTCTTCACTGACTGCTGCTTTGGATGGTTGACCCACACACAGAAATACGTTACATAAAGATAAAAGGTGATGGATGATCATTTATTTTTATATAAATATTTGTGCTGGTCAGAAACACTGATAGTGTATGTACAGTTAGAAATACTATAGCATTCACATATATTCACATATAGAATATATAAACAATATATTTTTATAAAAACAGTAGACGGGCCCTACTCAGCATATAATGAAACACCAGTGCACTAATTAGTTCTTGATTATCCCTGAAACAAACCTGTAAAGATCCTTTAACTGCCCTTTAAGGTGTAAAAATGAACCTGTTTATTTCAATCAAATCATTCAGTGAAGAAAAGTAACCTTTAAGGTGTTTCTTCATTTACACTTTAAGTTGTTCTACGGTGTCGATTCAAGGACACGTTAATGGAAACTGGAAATGATTCCTTTCAAATTTAAAAAACAAGACCCGAACTGAGAGGTGCATAAATCTGAGATTAAAGTGAATTAAATTAATTAAGAGTTAAACAAATATCATAAAGGCTACCCAGGTCTATGTGCTCCATGACAGAGCCCTTACACTGTGCTGATAATCATTACACAGACCTCAGGGAAAAGTTAGATATGGATTCTAAATAATTCAGTACATTTATGCATTACAGACAAAGGAAGGTCATCAGTACTTGTTAAGTGCAATAACGCAAAAGTGATGTACATTCGCAGTAAGTCTCAGCAGGTCGAGTCTATACAGGTGAAGAGGCGCCCCTCAGGCCCCCTCGATGGGGGGACTGTTGTAGCAGCCTGTGGGGATGGAGCCCAGGATCTCCTCCAGGTTACTGATGTCTTCCAGGATGGTGTTGATGTCCTGGTTAATCAAGGTGAGCCGGCGGCGGTGGGCAGCCTCCTTGTCCTCCATGTCCCTGAGCCGGGGCCTCAAATTATCTTCTATATTACTCTTAGCCTTGGCCAAGTTGTCCTCCACCTGTTTCAGCTTTCTTTCATCCACAGGACCGGACTGATCTGTGGAGGCAGACATGGTGAGAAAGCAGCTCACGGTGAGGCCCAGGAGGGCATTCAGGTCTTTAGGAGACAGCCGCTGGACATTATGACATTTAAAGGAATCTAAAATCTTAACCGTGGCTAAAAAATGAGTCCCTCCGGAAGCTACGTTCCAAACTCCGGGCTGCTGAAAGGAAATGGCATAAAAAGGGCATCATGTCCGACTTGTCTAACTATCAGCTTCTTTTGGCTTCCTTCTCAAAACACCTCACAATTGCCAAAACTGAATTTTACTATGAGAAATTCAGCTCACTGACAGATTCTTGAAGATTATTCACAGCATTCAGATCGCTGTTGAATCCTCCACCTCCTCCACTGCCTACGTGCCTTACAGCTGAAAAATTCGCCTCTTTCTTTTCTGGGAAAGTGGCAGCCATCAGCAGTCAGTTCACAGATCTACCCATTGTCTCTGCTCCTCCGTCTTCATCATTCAAGGAAAGTACATTCACTTCATTTACTCGTCTCTCTGAGAAAGAAGCACTGGCTCTCCTAACACGTAGCCGTCCTACTACATGTCCTCTGGATCCGATTCCCACTGACCTTCTACAAACCATCGCACCTACAATTATTCCAGTCATCGCGCATGTAATTAATACTTCCATATCCACCGGTGAATTTCTGCTTACTGTCAAACAGGCCCAGGTGACACCTCTACTTAAAAAAACCTTCTCTCGACCCTGCCCTGGTTGACAACTATCGACCGGTCTCGCTACTACCTTTCCTTTCTAAATGCATACAAAGGGCAGTGTATAACCAGATCTTAGGCTTTCTCTCCCAGAATAACTACCTTGACCAAAACCAATCCGGTTTTAAAAAGGGACACTCCACTGAGACAGTGCTGCTGTCTGTGACCGAAGCCTTAAAAACTGCCAGAGCTGCTGGACAGTCCTCAGCCCTCATTCTGCTGGACTTGTCAGCAGCCTTTGATACAGTTAATCATGACCAACTCCTAACTACACTCTCCAATATGGGTATCTCAGATACACCACTATCATGGTTCAGATCTTACCTTGCTGAACGCTCCTTCAAAGTGTCATGGCTAGGACAGTTGTCTTCATCATGTCCACTGTCCACTGGAGTGCCCCAAGGCTCAGTACTGGGACCCCTCCTTTTTTCCATCTATACCACCTCTCTGGGCCCAGTTATTTCCTCTCATGGGTTCTCCTACCATTGCTTTGCCGATGATACTCAGCTCTACCTATCATTCCCGCTGGATGACTCTACGATCTCAGCATGGATATCTCATTGTCTCTCAGATATATCCTCATGGATGAAGGCACACCATCTTCAACTTAATCTTTCTAAGACTGAACTACTGGTGTTTCCTGCAAAACAGTCGGTTCAACACAATTTCACCTTAACAGTCGATTCTCTCTCACTTTCTCCGGCGAAGGTTGCCAGGAATCTGGGAGTTACGTTTGACGACCAGTTATCATTTACACACCAAGTGGCCTCTGTTGCTCAATCCTGTCGCTTTGTGCTATATAACATCAGACAAATTAGACCATTTCTAACGCAACATGCTGCTCAGCTCTTGGTGCAGGCTGTGGTCATCTCGCGCCTTGATTATTGTAATGCAGTGCTAATGGGCCTTCCAGCCTGTGCTATTAAGCCATTACAGATGATCCAGAACGCAGCAGCACGTTTGGTCTTCAATCTTCCAAAACGGGCACATGTCACCCCACTGCTCATTGAGCTTCATTGGCTTCCGGTTGCTGCTCACATCAAATACAAAGCCTGCACGATTGCCTATAAGGTAATGACAGAACAGGCGCCCCACTACTTGCACTTGCTCCTAAAGGCCTATGTTCCATCTCGGCCTTTGCGTTCCTCCGCTGAATGTCGCCTTGCTTTACCCAACATCCACCCAAAGCAGTCCAGACTGTTCTGCTCCATAGTTCCCAGATGGTGGAACAAGCTGCCTACCTCCACCAGAGCAGCTGAGTCCCTCGCTGTTTTTAAAAAAAACTCCTAAAAACTGAGCTTTTTGGAGAATACCTGCACTAACTAAGACAATTACTTTTGATGTGTATAGACATACATTTTTAATGTGCCATTGTTTTTTAATGTTTAACCCCTTAACTGGCAGCAAATAAAATCACCTGAAACAACTACATAACACCCTCTGGTTATTATTGGCTCTGAACAACCCATTTCATAGCCTATTAATCGGCTGCGTCTGGTCCGCGGGCCGAATGAAGTGCATTTATATGGCAGGCTAGACCCGCCCATTTTGACTGACACCTCATTCGGCCAATCATGTTAAGAAATGGGTTTCCCAGAGCCAATAATACTCAGAGGGCGTCACGTAGCTTTGTCAGGTGATTTGGTGCAGCCAGTTACATGATTGGCCGAATGACGTGTCAATAAAAATGGGAGGGTCTAGCCTGCCATATAAAAGGGACTACAAACGGCCCGTCACCGGGCCCTTGCCAGTTAAGGGGCTACCTCTTTTAATGTTTTATTTTTGTTTTGGCTTTTTGTATTATTGTGTCATCATTGTAAGTCGCTTTGGATAAAGGCGTCTGCTAAATGTAATAAAGTAAGTAAAGTAAAATTGACTCCACTGGTGTATTATCAAGTCTGATGCTGAATTAAAACAAAAACATCTTTTTGCAAAGTCTTATATGTTTGAACCTGTTTATATGTAAGTATAAAAAGCTGCACGTACTCATGTTGGCCAGCAGATTGTTGATATCTTGCAGAGTTTGTCCCACGGCCTCTCGCGTCTGTCTGGCATTGCTGTAAGCTGCAGCTGCTCCCAAAGACACCTGCAGGGGAAGCATTTCCATATTTCAGCCCGTGTCCATCATTTCATGTAAGTCTTATCTCTGAGTGGTTACTTAACAGTGGTCAGTTTACCTCTGAGGCGTCAGTCTTCAGCTTCTCGCCGTTCTTCAGCTTAGAGGCCAGGTCTCCAGCAAAATCTTCTGCCGCTGTTTTCAGGTTCTTTGCTTCCCCGTTCAGTTTGGTGGCTTCATCCAGTAAACCGCCATGAGATGGCAAAGATGCTAATTCACTCTGAAGAATGAAGACAGGACACCCAGTTACAACAGAACAAACATCCGACACTAGAAACGGCACACTCGCTGAGTCCTCTGCGACTTCTCCGGGTTACCACAGCTACATGTAGTTACCATGAAAAATAACCATTTATCTAAGAAACATGACAAACATGTTTGTTTAAAAAATCTTTTTAGAGAAACTCAGAATCCGAAATCTTGGAGTCTGAATCATCAGTGACGTCAATTAAAACTGGATTCTCTGACAAACATAAACTTATGGCCCTGAAGTTTGGCCTGTTTTATAGTTTCCAAGATAAGGAAGGAACCCCTGTACTTTTAGGGTTAGGGTTCGGTTCCTGAAAGCTCAGAAATTGTACTTCACAGCCCTGTAGGGGTATTGCGGTATTTGTTGCCAGAAGTCCATGAACGGTGGCACTTTTGAAGTATGTTGTGTCACAACTGACCGTTATAGGGTTAAAGAGCATTTAAAGGACTATAAAAATGCTCGTAAGTACTAAAACCACAACAGCTATTGCCTTTTCTGCCTGCAGGTGGCAGCATCAACTTTTGATGGTATTTACTCTACGCCTGTAGCTGTGCTAAGCTAGGCTAAACACAACCCACCTCCAGACCAGAGACCAGTTTCTCAAGCTGGGTGATAGATTCTTGTGCACTGTTGTAGTCCTCATCAACGTCTCCCAGAATGGACATGGTTGCGATATTTTCACGGACAGCCTCCTGGATGGTGGCATTGATGCCGGGAAGACGCTTGATGGCAGCATCGGCCAGATTTTTGCTGTTGCCAATCTGTTGGTCGAAGCCTGAGAAGGATGAGTGGCATTCAGTCTGCTGATACGTTTATGGAAGTTAATGCTAGTTCAGTTAGTGTATCTACCTCTCAGGGTTTTCAGGGCATCTTCTAGCTCATTAGTGTTCCTGTTGATGAGTTTGATGGCACCCTCGGTGTTGGCTTTGGCACTGTTGACTCTGTCCAGCAGGTCATTGAACTTCTGCAGAGAGAGAAGTAGAACAGCTGACTCAAAACAATTAAAAAATTGAGCAGTAGCTTTCTTTGACACCCTGAGATGATTTTACTCGTGTTTTTGTTCTCTGCTGATCTTCAGTCAAACCAGAACATGTCTACATGTTCTCATGACACAGGTGAGCTTCTAAACATCCCTCTCTCATGAGATAACTGCTATCGTGTCAGCTCAAAACAGCCTCCACTTCTTCTAATGTCCACCAGAGGCGCCAGCAGCAAGTCCATACCCATAGACTCCCATGTTAAAATGTCCAAGTTTACAGCAGAAATAAACATGTTTACAGTCTGATACAAAAACTATAATTTCCACCTGGAATTTCCCATGTCTGCTCAGCACTTTGATACCAAAGCAGAGCTGAATGTGTGACGCTTCAGTACCTGCTGGGCAGCCTTGCCATTGGCCAACAGGTCTTCAGCAGTGGCCTTGTCTCTTAGCACAGCGTCCTGCAGTCCATCGATGCCGTTTATGTTCTCATTCACTGCCTTCTTTACTCCATCCAGCCTGGAAAGCATCGCATCCATCTCCCCCTGAGCATCATGGGAGAACAAAGGCGGTAAGAGCCACTGAACAAGTGGATCATAATAATAATAATAATAATAATAATAATAATCTCCAAATAACAAATGTGACCTCCAACTGCAACCTTTACCTTCAGGGATGAGGGGAGGTTTTGCTCTAAGGTGGCGATGTCTTTCAGCATGCCATCTGCCATTTTGCTCTCATCTCTGGCCTCGCTGCTCAGACGTTTCGCCTGGTTCTCAAAACCCTTTACCTGAGCTGAGGTCTGGTCATACCTGGACACACACAGGTAGGTTTAGTTTAGACTACTAACATGCACGAGTCTTCCTGCTTATTAATCCAGACTGCAGGGCTACATTAGCTACAAAAGTGTTCCCTTCAGCTTTTATAGAGCAAACCTGACATCAGAGTGTGATTTTTAGGAGCCAGAAGAGGCCAACAAAGGAATGCATTCACAACACCAGGAGGCACGAAATACTGAGTGTTGGGTCAGTGGATTAGCCACACCTCCTGGATAAAGGAACACTGAACATCAGACTGTTTTACTGCTGTACTAAAGTGCGTTTAAATCAACAAAGTGGTTCATTCAGCTTCTCTGAGTTTCCATCAAAGCTGAATTATTGAGCCTGGAAAAGTCTTACTCATAACCTGCTACCATTCTGATTAAAGTGTCTCAGACTTTGTCTCTGAAGCTCAGAGGAGATACTTACATGGTTTTCAGATCACCAATCAGCTCTTTGACTTTGTTCTCTTTGTTCATGAGATTTCTGACCAGAGCCAGACTCTCCTGCGAGTCACTCAGAGCCTCATTGGCGGTTCTCTCCACAGCGCCTGCAATCGTCTTGTGTCTGGAAATAGAGGAAAAGGCATCAGCATTCGAAACGATGGGAAACACGGACAAATGCAAGCAAAATATGTCTTACTGATTTGTGAAATAAACACTTACTTGTCAGCCAGACCGGTAGCCATCTTCACCAGTGAAGACATGTCATTTGAACCCAACGGAGCATCACTAAGAGGAATCTCCTGAAAAATAAACGGGTGTAAGACAAGAAAACATCAGCATCTACAAAAATCTTAAAAAAGGAATTTTTTTTAGCTTATTAACTACAATCAAACCCAGAGCTCATCCATCAGATTTTACATTTAGTTCCATTCCAGGCAGCTGATCCATGAAAATGCAGTAGTTTGTCATAAGCATGTCTGGGCCTTGATAGCTGACTTCAGAAAATGTAACAATGCAAAAGTTTTGGCGTCCTTCACACGTGTTTACTGAAGGCCCATAAAAGTGTGTCTTTGGTTCAGATCTAACCAGTTTTTGTCATCGTCCTCTCTGCTCTGTGATACTTTATAGCTCAGAGCTGCTCTTTGGTAAAAGGTTACTTCCCACACATGTGTGAGCTTTATTTGTGCTATCAGGACCGTTTTCCTTCAATAAGAATGAAACTTCCAGTGGCTGAAGAACCAGTGTCTCTCTGCCTTCATTTCTTAATTTCTTATCATCTCTAAACGGCTGCCTGTTAATAAAAAATAATTGATAATGAAAAAATATTGATTCTATCAAACACAACATGATATGATCATCTCTGTATCTGTCACATGGAGCCTTACAGCTGAACTGAGTTTGCGTTTGGCCTCCTCCAGTTGGCGTTTCATGTCCTCCATCAGCGTCTGGATCTCGGCCACCTTCGTCTTGTACGTCTGCTGCTGCTGTTTGATGTTGTCGGCTGTGTCTGCGATGTTTTGGATGTCCTGCTCCTCAGCCAGCTGTATCCTGCTGATGGACGACAGGCGGCTCTGCAGCATCTTCTCCAACTCTGTTAGAGACAAACAGCATGAAATCACCTGTATAAAACATTAGCAAAGACAAAGCTTTCTCCGGTACGTCTACTGTGTAATGCTGCAGTTCCTCTAATGTCCACTAGATGCTTCTAAAAACTCAAACCAAAAACTGTACATGCATTTACTCGAGTACTGTAGTACTTTTTAAAAAAAAAAAAATTTTTATTAATCCTTTATTTATACAGGAAAATTTCTTGAGGCTCAGTGTCTCATTTACAAGAGAGACCTGTTATATACATCAACAACAGAAATTTAAGGTCCTAGTACTTTCATAAGGCTTGTCCAGTGTGGTGTAATTGTGACCATCAGTTATCTGATCACTACTGAATATAATAACTAGTTCTAGCCTCATACAAAGTAGTAATTATGTACTTGAACCAAATTACACAGTGCAGAGGCATCTTTGCACTACTAAGTGCATTTTCCCATTATACTTAGATTATATATTATACTGACGTTTAAACATCTGAATACAAGACGTGCCAGAAGTACGAAGACAGTTACAGTACAGTCAGAGGTTCATCGAGTTTGTGTTTGAGCTTTGGGTTAAAGAAAAAAAATAGGTGATGGTTTGGCTAAGGTGCCATCTTACCTGCGAGCTCCTTGGTGTCATCCTGCATGTCGTTCACCAGGTACTCAGCATCCATCAGGGCGGCCTCTACCTCAGCGCTGTTAGCTGGTTTCAAACCTCCGTCCGTGTCAGAGAACAGAGCCTCCAGCTCCTTCAGTTTGGCAGCGTAAGCATCCATCTGAAACACAAGAAACACGTTTAGATGCAACTAACACAGTTTAAAGAGATGAAATGCTAGTTTCCATAATGTGATACTGTGAACATATTTTTTATCGTGATAATCATGAAGTGAAAATTTTATCTCTAAAAGCCTCAGCTTGTATCACATTTTGTTTAAGTTAAAGAGCAACTTTTTAAACATTTATAGAAAATGTATCATCCACACAGCAGAGGGCGCTATATAAAATAACTTAATACTTGACTACTTTCTGTTTATGGCAGCAGTCCAAGGCAGGCCTGGCTTAGAGTACCTTTGCTTTGATGGGGGTGAAGCAGGCAGGGCAGCTGGATCGTTGGCACCTCAGACCCTCGAAGCCCGCTCTGCACCGACACTGCCCTGAAGCATCGCACTGATCGGACTCTGAGTGCCGGACATCGCAGTTACACGCTGTCAGCAAAACACAGGAAACACATCTGAGAAAAACTGTGAAATGTTCTGTGAACGCTGTTAGAGAAGGACCGCTGTTAACCGCTGCACACTTTACTAATCTTTTCACCAGCAGGGGCAGCATTTTACCTGCAGCAGTGCTGAGATGTTTGCAGATGTGTGCCAATGTTTTGTGAGTGCCTGGTTATATATACAGTAAGTGCTTCAGCTGATAGCTCTGCAAAGATGTTTTGGACATAAAATCAAAACAGCTGTTTCTTCACATTCTGTTGACAGTTTTACTTCATTCGTTTTACTTGGAGAGTCTTTAAACCCAATAAACACCTCAAAAGTTCTTCCAAACTTCAAAATAAACCAGCTTTACTCAAATTACTGAACGTTTTTTAAAGTTGGATCAAACTGAAATTTTGCTGAATTTTAAATGTATTTTCAGAGAACATTAAGCAGATTTCCTGAGAGTACATTACTGTTTTTCCACGAACTTTCACCGAAGAGGAGATTTCTGTAACTGCTGTTTATTCTTCAGTATTTATGAAGCTGATGGAGCGATTTTTATTTCTTTAAATAAAAAATCAAGATCTTCAGAGATGATTCGACAGAAAATCTATTAACAGTTATATTTGACAATATGGAGCCGGGGTGGCTCATTGGTTGAGCAGGCGATCATATTCATATGGCGCGTGGCGGCGCAGGTTTGAGTCCCGACCTGTCGCCTATTTCCTGCATATCTTCCCCTGTATCTCCTCCTGATTTCCTGCCACTCTCTACTGCTAATAAAGCCACTGTGGCCAAAAAAAAACACAAAAAAAACCAGTTATATTTGACAATAATTAAATAATGTTCCAGTGCCAGCACACATCAGCTGATGGCTCAGCTGATACACTTTAACACATACAATTGGAAAATCTCATAATTTCAATCCCATTTAAGCTGCTTTAATGGGCACCTGCAAGTTGCTTTGCAAACCATCTCCACCAGCCTGGTTTCAGAGAACAACCTGCACCGAACACCATGAAAACCAAAGAAATTATCTTCAGGAAACACAGGACTGACCCAGCCCCCCTGTACATCAACGGCGAGTATGTGGAGAGGGTCCACACCTTCAGCAGAGCCAGGAACATCATTAAGGACAGCTCACACCCTGGCTTTGAACTCTGACCTGCTGCCCTCTGGCAGGAGCTACAGGAGCATCAAAGCCAGAACAAACAGACTCCAGAACAGTTTCTTCACCAGAGCAATCACCACCCTGAACTCACACACTCACCCACTGTAACTGTGCAATATTATATTATTCATACTGAACAATATCTATCACTCCTATATTGTGTAATATCCATTATTCACCCACTAGTGCAATATTCACCATCATTATTATATGTATACACTTATCTATTTATTTAATTTTTTTATAATGTATTGTTTATACATTCTATTTTATTTTCTGTATATTCTTAGTAGTTTTATTTTATATTTTAGAGAGTCTGACTTTCTATTGCATGGCACTCACACAGGAGTGGCCCTCCAATCTCATTGTACATTCTGTATAATGACAAATAAAAGCATTCTATTCTATTCAAAAAACAATTTTGATGATTTTATTTGCCATAAATAGCTTAAAAGATTATTAAACTGAGTAATTCTGAATAATACTGAATAAATGTCATTTCTGGCTGTGGAAATTTTTTTTTTTTTTTACTACTTTCTAGTGTCTGATATTTAATTTTACAGTAAAAATGCAAACAGTGATAATTTCCCTGCATAGACAAACTGTACATCAGAAACTCCTCTGAGCGTCATTCTCACGTTTGCAGGCGTCGGTGAGCCGGCTGTGGTAGAAACCTCTCACACAGTCCTCGCAGTGCTGTCCCCTCGTGTTGTTCACACACTTCAGGCATTCGCCGCTGCTGCGGTCGCAGCTTCCCGGCACTCTGACATCGATGTGACCATTGCACTGGCAGGGTCTGCAGGGATGCTGCACACCTCCAACACCCGAGGGGTCACCATAAAAACCCTCCTGACAAACGTCACAGCGTGGACCTGGGGTCAGACACACACCAAAATACAAAATCAGGACTTTAAATCAGTCAGCTTAGATTAATTTAGAAGGATTCAAATTCAACTAAAGACCTTTTAAAAGATGTTTACCAAAATTAAACATTAATTAAAAAATCAATGATTTCTGAGGACACAACAAACATCTGAAAGTGGTGCAAAATGTCCCAAAAGACACCAAAAATTCCCACAGAATGGCAAAAAAAAAATCCTAATGAAGGTCAAATGTCCACAAAGACAAACAGAAGGAAAACCTTTAATTTAAAGTAAACTTTATCTCATTTTAGCTTTAGCAAAGCAGCAATGCCTCCTGCTGTTTTTCTTTAGTAAGTTTATGGTAAATATTCCCCACCAATCACAGAAACGGTGTGCACAGCCTCTCCTCCTCTCTTCTGTGCTTTTATAAATCAGCGATCTACCATAAACGGATTCAGAGAGAGTAGAAATGAAGGTAAATGAAATTCCCTGGAGGTGGACCCAGACCCCGAACCTATGTGTGTACATTTTAAATGGCCTGCAGTGTTGTTTGCACTGTGCTTGCATTGTGTTTCCTCACCGGTGGCTCCCCGTGGACATGCATCACAGCGAGGCTCCAGGGAACCAGGAGGCAGCGAGCAGGACACGTCCTCCGGGCAGGGGCATCTCACGCAGGTCTCAGGCCGCCTCGGATCTCTGTAGAAGCCCTGGGAGCAGCTCTGATCTGCAGGCGTCTCATCAGCAGAGTAACAGTCTGCGGTGTGGTCGCAGCTGTCTGCTCTGCAGCTGCAGGGCTCGCAGGGGCTGAAGGCTCCGTCTGCGGGGGTGCTGCGTTTGAAGCCGGCCGAGCAGCGCTGGCAGAACTCGCCCTCGTGGCCCGGCGGGCAGCTGCAGGTGTGCACCCAGTGAGCCGGGACACCATCGCCACGCAGTGCAGACACCAGCTGCACGTTATCGAGATAACCACGTCCTGAAAAAGTCAACGAGAAAGTGATAAAACTGTCTTCCATCAGGATGGATTTAAAAAAGCCTGAAACTGTGTGCCTGCTGAGATTCGTGCTTTCTTTGATTTACTTTTTATTTCTTTGTGTCTTTTCCTTCACCCATTCCTTATTATCCTGATTGTTGCTCTTTGGCTTTTGAAAGATCCCTGTTTACGTTTGGATTTTATGAAGTCTCTTTGTGCAGCATTTTTTGTTCTATAAGGTACTTTTATAAAAGTTCAAGTACCTGCCAGCACAGGCCGTCTGTATAATGGCCACTTTTTAAACCACTTACTAACAAATGTGAGAGCTGAATGTTTCTGCTTGATCATTTCTGCCAAAAGAAACTTCATAACTCTGCTGCTGTAAAGAAACACAGAGAAAAGAGGAGAAGGAGGCTCACCGGTCTCTCCAAATGTGGCTCGTATTTTGATGGCCGTGAGGTTCTGGAGGAGCGTCTGGAACTGGAAGGAGGAGAGCTGAGGCCTCCATTTGCTGCTGGGCTGCTCGTCCAACCTGTTCAGAAGACAGAAGATGGTCACACAATGCTTCACGGCACTAACAAATCTTCTGCCTTTACTGTATATGTCATCAAACCTCAGAGAGACAGATAAAAGCTCTGAGAATAACCTCAGTGCACCCTTCAGGATACTCATTAAATCAAATTAAATAAGCTCGGGTGTCATATTGTTCCAAGAGATTATATAAGGAGGAGAAATTAATCCTGAGTAGAAATCTGTGGGTGAGTTCTGTGACACTAAAAGCTGCTGATTGGCCCCAAAGAGCCAATCAGCAGCTGAAACAGAAAACTAAAAAAGCTTTTTCTTTTTCTTTCATTGCTTCTTGAACGTTTAGACGTGTTTGGTATCACTCACGGCAACGTTAAATATCATTAATCAGATTCAGTCTCCTTCTAAAAACCTGAGAGAAATTCTGACATGTTTAAAAATTTTCTCTTCGTTTATTCAGAATTCATCACAGTGTCCACAAGTGCATGAAAAGAAAGACATGAGGACCCAGCTTCAGCTCAGACTCCAGTATGGCTGCTTGCAGGGCAACCAGTCTGAACCAGACAGTTTATGGAGCAGTGTTTTTCCACCCAGTTTCCTCCATATCATTCATTCAGTGAATCCCATGTAAACGCAGCTGGGTACTGACAGAGGCTGAGATTCTTGTTGAGTTTTGTGAGTTAATCACTTGTTGTGATTAACAGCCACAGGATTCCACGAGCCAGGAATGGCCACACCTCGGATAAGGAAAAGCACCACATTTATCTAAACTGAAATGTTTTCACATTCCTTCGGGTCTCTACGTAAGTGGAAGCTTTTCTGCCTCATCAAAACACGATGACTGATATTTTTGTTCACTGCAGGGCACGGAGCTGCTGCAGGTGGGCATGGATGACCAGGGAGAAATATGGATTAGAATTAAATTATCTGGGTTTTTCACGAGAAAATGAAAAAGTGCTTAGTGCAGCTAGCAAGCTGAACTGAATGTCACTAAAATTCAGCTTGGATCATTTATGAGGCAGAAACTGTAGCTCAAAGATCCCGAAGACTGTCAGGAAACAGCAGCCACTGCAGTTCCTCTAGTGTCCAACAGGTGCTCCATGTTAACATGTCTAACTTTAAACATGCTAACAGCCTAATACAGAAACTGTGCTGGTCTCTAAGGCTAATTTCCTCTCTATAACAACTGTATGGGAGGAAACCTCTTTAAGTTGTATAAATGCTTAAAGTTTATATTATTAGAGGCGTGGCCTCTTTGACTGACAGGTGGAGGACGACACAGGCGGCTGTAGCTAGCTGTCTGCTGCTGCTCTTCACCTCAGCTAGCTGGAGTCCCTGAACTGTTATCAAACTCTCTTCACAGCACTGTGATGGATGGTCCTGCTGCAGTCAAGTTTCAGCTGGTTGGTTTTCTGACCTGAAGCTGTAGCTGATCTTCTGACCACAGGGGACGATGGATCGCAGGTCACCCAGAGAGGCAGCCACTCTTAAACCGCCACCTTCCAGGATCACGTCGCTGACAGACGGGTATCGGACCCCGCGGTCCAGACGCAACGAAAAGGAGAGGTTCTGTCCGTAACTCAGGAGCTGGTTCCCAAGGTATGGATCTGTAAGGAAAGGAGAACGTCAGCCACAATGGGAATGAAAAGGAAGACAAGAGGGGTGGGTGGGGCTAAGGTTTTAGAAGAGGTGGGGTTTTCTCACCTGGGGCATACAGGTAAACTGGTAGGCTGTTTTCAGAGATCACCTCCAGGTCCTGGTGTTTTGGTGACCAGCGGAAGTTTATGTCGTCTGGGGTGCTGCCGTGCATCGTCGCCACCTTCCAGTCCTCGGGACCTGAAACACAGCAGATAGGTCACCTCACACATCACGTGCTTTTATTTTGAAATGTGGAAGATGTCAGGATTCTTTTATTATGAAGTGGTGAAAGGTTTACCGTTGGTGAAGGTGGAGGTGATCTTGTGCACCGAGTAACCAGATTGTGCTGAACAGCGACTGCTGTGGCCGTAACAGAAACACGACAGGGTGGAACTCCCAGAATCCTGTCTGGGCTGACGGCTGAAAAACACAATGAACAACAGGAAGTGAGAGTCCAGTACTAGCAAAATAAGACAGGAGAATATCTCTCTGAACTAGAAACTGAGAAATTATGGAGTGAAAACCTTGGAACGATTGTCATTGTTTGAAGAAGTGGACTGTTTGGAGCTGTTCTTATGAATGTGAAGCACTTAAAGTACTTGAAGCGACAGGAAAACTGAAGCAAGTGCAACTGGAATTCAAGCACTGAAATGAATTTAGGTGTCAGATCATGTTGGAACACCCAAACAGAAAGGAGCAGTGGGATGAAGTTAATGGCTGAAAGCATGTGGGGTGGCAGTTACGGGAACAGAGAATTTAAGTAGGGAAACATTGATTTATTTAAACTGCAGGCTCTGAAAGCAGTCACAGAATCATTAATGAAGTAAATGCATTAAAAAAGATTGAATTCAAGCAGTGAATGCATTAAAGCGCAAACACAGAAAGGAGTTAAACTGTCATAAAAAGGAACTTAAAAGGTGCGTTGGGTGCGAGTGTTGAAGTTCACATATGGTGTGACATTTGTTTCTTACCTTTGTGGGCAGCCCTCTGGCCCGATTGGTCCGTTGGGGCAGCGGTCACATTTGTCCCCCGTGACACCTTCTTTACAGCTGCAGCGCCCCCTGCTGTCACATGACTTACTGATGGAACCTGGAGGAAAAAGAACCCAGTCAGAACCATACATGCAACAGATCAATGCGGTCACAGTGATGTCATCCACTGGTTTGCCCATTTTGAAACCATTCATGTTTGGAGCCTGCCTCAAGTGGACAACAAAGGAACTGCAGCTTCACTGTTCTGCCTCTTGGTTTGTACATAATGTCTGACTTGGAACTAAAAAATCTTTTCCTTTTCCAGGCACAGTGTTCTTAACCCTAACCCTAACCCACTCACCTGAGAGGTTGCAGCGGCAGGGCGAGCAGCTCTCTTCCGCCCCCTGCATGTAGAAGCCGTCCTTGCAGTGCTCACAGTGGCGGCCTTCGGTGTTTCCCTGACAGTCGACGCAGTGCAGACCCAAGGTGTCTCGCAGGCAGTACTGAGATCTGCCATTGCACTCACAGCGCAGGATTGCTGTAAGAGGTCAAAGGTCAGTTTTATTTTTAGCACTGTTGCTCTTTGTTTAGTTTGGACTGTGGCAGGTGAAAGGAGACTTGGAGAAAGCAAATCCACGTGAAATCTGATAGTTGAAGTTTCCCGAGCTTTAAGCTGACAAACAAGAGCATTAGAGATGTTTACAGAGATTGAAACGCCTTGTATGCTTTGTGGTTTGTTCTGAAATCCCAGCGAGAACCTGCACACAATCATCACACTCTGGCGAGCCCCACCCAAACCAACCAACACCTCAGCTGTCTGTCTACAGCGAGCTCGCCACTCTGAAAAGGAGCCTGAAAGGACTTCCACCTGCTTCTTTAAACCTTTGTTTCAAACAGAAGGAGAGTTTCAGCAGGCTGCTGCTTGTTCCTGCTCTTAGCAAAGAGGGAAAACCTCATCCACCCTGAATTTAGTTGTGGTAATAGCAGTTAGAGGTAAACCATAGTAATGAGGAAAAAATGAATCACAAGTCAATGTCCAGACTGCAGGGACGGCCTGAGGGAGATAAACATTTCATGATTTCATTATTTCATTTCCCTCTTCGAGTCTTAGACCCTCAGACACCACAGGAGGGAACCCAAACTAGTGATGTCACAGGATATGATGTCAGTGCAGCTAACCAGCCACAGCAGATCTGTTTCTATCACCTGTTGTTTGGTGTTTTAGTGTTAAACTGTCATTTTCACTGTACAACAGTTTAGTAATGTGTGTGGTCAGATGAGCAGCTTGTTGTAATTGATCACAAACTGCAGCAACTGAAATATTATCCATGTAAGCTTCTGTTTGTTGGTGCCATCAAGAGAATCCTTTTTTTTGTGTGTTTTTGCAGCACAATATGAATCAAATTTTTCGTTGAAATATCGGATTCACCTGGAACAAATGGGCCATCACTTTGGCTGATTGAGCACACTCTGTGAAGCAGAGCAAAGAGCTCATCAAGACATCATCAGTGCCAACCCTAACCCTAACCTCATCATTGGAGACAACCCAAAAGGACTCTTAAAAACTTTCTGATGGATGTCACAATTATTACTTTTTGTCTTATTATTGGGAAATGTAGGAGACCAATAAAAAAAGTCACTCTGATTGCAGGTGCTCAGGGTACCCGTGATAACAGACTTATGACGGTTACAAGGAAAAAAATTTAACTGCTTTTTTTTTTGTTTTGTTTTGGGTTTTTTTTGGCGGGGGGGTTGATTTCCATGACATTATGTTGATAATAATTTCCCCCAGCGGTCGCTGATAGGTGGCTGTCCCTGCCTGGCTCTGTTGGAGGTCTCTTCTTGTTAAAAGGAGTTCTTCCTTCCCCTGGTTACTGAGTGGCTTCTCTGATTGTTGGGTTTCCTCAAACAGGTCCTGTCCTGGTAGGAACTATTTAAGCTCACTGTGGTGTTTCCCCCGAGGGTCCCAATACCTTGACAGTGACTGTAATTAATTCCCTCTTTAATGGAGGCTGAGGTGCGCCTACCTGACCGTCAGATTTCCCCCCAAACACTCAGCCTGTGATTCAGCAGGCGTGTACAGCCCAGCCTCTGTGGTACATCAGTGATACGCTCTGACTCACTCTGCTGTAACAGTTATTGTTCATCTGATTGCTTCTGGCAGCCATGAACTCAGGTGTTGTGTCTTTCATAGGACAGTTTCCAACTTGTGTGTCTAAACATTCGGCCCCGAGGGAACGTTTTTTTCTCCAAAGGGAACGTGTTCACTGTTTCACAACTCCACTTTTCTTTTCCCCTGGAGGAACAAAAAATAACAAAGACACACCTAGAAACAATGTTTCTGACATCACAGTGTGAAATTGGTATTTGGTAACAGATCTGAGGTTAATGCGTTAACAAATAAAGGACTAAACTGTTCTATGAGCGCTGACTCAGGTCGTGATTCAGCTGATAACACAGATCTGCAGTCGGTGTTGCCTTTTTGTGCTTCAGACCAGGTTGTTCAGAAAGGTCTAACAGGAAGTTCAGCTGAAAATGTAGAAATGTGTACTTCCTGTTGTCTGAGAATAAGTGCAGGTGGTGACCCACAGTCAGAGGCATCTGTCTACTATACAGCAATAAATAATAATAATGTCACCATCAGGTGACATCAGGCACAGGAAGGGAAAAATATCTTAAAACCTTTGCTGGGTACAGTTTTAATACACGTTTGCTGCCATGCGGACAACACTGAGCTGCATCTGTAAGCTTTAATTCAGCTCATCCATGAGATCCCATCTACTGCAGAAGAACTGGATTATTGACATTAATCAACATGGAACAGATCAATAATTTAGCTGCATATCTGCTGGGCTGCTGCTTTCTGTCTGTGGACTGTTTGTGCTGAAAACAGCAGCACAAGCTTGGATGAAAAAACTGTGTATGCGCTTTAATCACACAGTGGGTTTGACGTGTCTCATCTGTCTGACATGGTAAAGACGTGGGTGCTCCGAGGTTTCCTTTTCACCTCAGGAACTAAACACTTTGTTAACAGTGCCCTGAATCTCCGGGAAGGTCAGCCTGAGGATCTTAATGCCTCAAAATCTAAACTAGTCTCATCTTAATCTTAATCACTTAGAGCTGAATAGAGTAAATGAAATAAATTTTATCATTACAAAAAGGTAAAAGGATCCTTTTTCTGGGTGATTTCTTGATGTTTTCTTGTGAAATAATCGCTTCTGTGAGGTTGACTCCAGCTGCTTGCTGTAAGTTCCTGAACCTCACGTGGAGCTTTTACAGTTTGCTCTACCCTGGTTTACCTGTTTAACTGAGTCAGTCACATTTCTGGGCTCTAACCCACGCAGTCTGAAAATTACAGCTTCCTGTTTACTCCTTCTTGTGTTTTAGTCCTGGCAGAGTCTCCGAGGAACGTTTCAGGGAAAGGCATTTGCTGTGTGTCAGTGTGAATGCTGATTTTCATTCCAGAGTCAGATATTCTGGGTGAGTTTCGGCTGCAGCTCAGTGATAGCTCTGCAGCTCTGCAGTAATTAGTTAGGATCTGTGAACTGTAGGTGTTTCGTGCTGCTCGGGGTGTGAATCAGGCTGAATTCTTCTCTTCAGGATATCATGAAGAGATAATAACTTCTGTCCCCGAGGCGCAGGCAGCTCCCCTCTGACAGCTCAGGTTCAGGCTCCGCGAGCCTCACCCATGGGTGTCTCCCTGTTTCCACCAGCTAGTTCAAATCAAAGCTCTCAAATGAAAACATGAAAGCTTTGTTCTTTGGCGTTGTTGTGCTTTTATTTTTTTAAATCTTTTATTTTGTCCCGAAGCCCCAGTTTCACGGTCACAGGTTTTTCCTGTTGGTTATTAAGCCACTGATTTAATAAAAAATCATTAAAAATCATACTTCAGTCACACTTTCAAAGGACCACGATGCGTTTATCACTGACTGCTGTCTGCATTTATTGACTGGTTTAACTTTCCCTCTGACTCATTAATGAAGCTTTATCTTATCTGCATTCTCAGTTATGAAATCCATGCAGGCTTCATGTCTGCACTGACAGCACTGATTTCACTGATGAATATAAATCACTGCATATCTGTTTTTACCTGTTTTTGACCTGTGCTGTGAATATCATTTCACAAAGGAATAAAAGCAGGCTGAGCCTTTAACACATAACAATAACTCTACAACAATGAAAGCTTGGCTGGGCTGAAATCAAAACTTAATAACTGTTATTAAAACATGAGAAACTAATTTTAACTTATGGAGGATCAATCCATCTGTTTTAAATTTCCCATCTTACCAACCTACACACACCTCTCTTTATTTTCTAACTCTGCACTTTTTTCAGGTGTTGTAGAGTCATTTGTCGGCTTCCTCCCACAGTTATTGGGAGGCTGAGCTCAGGTATGTTGGTCAGAGTTTACAGAAGAGAGTGAAAGAGAAGCTGAGACACTCACAGTAGTATCTGTAGGTCGCCTGGACGGCACAAACAGCAAACAGAAGTCCGAAGAGTGAAATCCATCTGCTCCTCATGATGCGTGAATCCTGAAATCAGATCTGAAAGCTGCAGCTGATCGAAAAAAAATCCTGCTGAGCTCCTCAAACTGCCGCCTTTAAACCCGTCTGCTGCTGCAGGTCTGTACACGCTGCTCATGCAGGCCGCACTTATTCAAGTGTGATTCACACACTCAGAGGATGTGAGGCTGCAGTGTGTCAGCTGCTGTGTGTATGTGTGTGTATGTGTGTGTGTGTAGTCTTGTTTATGACACAAAGACGTCTCACAGGACAGACATTCAAAAATCAGATTTGTGTGGAAATCGTGAATCTGTGCTTTGTTCCAGATGTGGAAAATGTGACAGATGTCCAGTTTAACATGCGTGCATGCTGCTGCTGAAAGCGCACATTAAACCAGCTGAGCAGCACCAATAAAAACCACCATAAAAGTATCAAGAACTGTGGAACATAATATAACTTTGATTGGTGTCATAAAGTATCAGACAGCATCATGAAGGGTGGTGCGGGATTTCTGAATATAAGCTGCAGAGTATGAACTGCTAAAAATACCAAATCAAGAGTCCAGAAGCAGCATGAGATACAGGGAAAACTGCAACATTTTAATCAGTACTATTTTTATAAACCAACAAAAATCAGAAACAACCAATGATTCATGGTGTCTGGATGCCAAGGTGGTTTCAAAGGTCTGCATACCAGATAGAGAGCTGTTGTCAGCCCTTCTACCTGCCACGAGAGTTTACAGCGGTCATCACTGTGGCTGTGTACATATCGTGCCAACATGGAAGAGACTTTGGAGGGGCTGTACAACATCATCAGCTCACCTTCTTCATAGCAGTAGAGGATTTTAGTCTGTCCTTCCAAAATCCTATCAACATCTGGACTTTGCAAAAAGGGGGAGAAACACATCAGACCTGGTGTACACGAATATTAGAGACTCGTACAAAGCCGCCCCCCTCCCTCATGTTGGCAACTCTTACCATCTAGCAGTCCTTCTCACATCCATGTGCAGACCCAGGGTGAAACAACAAAGACCTGCCATTAGGAAAGTCAGAGTCACAGGATGCTATTCCCACACTGTAGGACTGTTTTGAGACAACACGGTGGGACATCTTCAAGGAGGCGGCCACAAATGACAGGGGGACCTGACCTGGAGGAATCAGTCATCAGCTACATTCGTAAATGTACTGACGACGGTCAAAACCTGCAAGTGCTGCAACAACAAACCCTGGATATGTGCTGAAGTGTGTGCACTGCTGAGAGCCACAAACACAGCATCCATGTCAGCAGCATACAGACTGGCTAGGAGGAACCTGTCACGTGGCATTAGGGAGGCAAAGAGGCGATATGGACTTCACAGCCACTTCACTAACCCAGAGGCCACGCAGCGGCAAGATACGCCTCAACGACCCCACCCTGCCTGATGAACTCAACTGTGTCTTTGCTCGGTTTGAGGCAAGCAGCACCACCCAGGCACTGATGAACCCCCCCTTCAACCGACAATCAGAATCTGCAGCTTCCACAGCTGCTTGAAGAAGATCCTTGCTAGCATCAACCCATGGAAAGCTGCAGGGCCTGACATTGCTGGGCAGTCCTGACATACTGAGCAACTAAAAGATGTGGTCACAAACATCTTCAGCACCTCTGTCAGCCAGGCACTGGTACCCACACATGCTTCAGAAGAGCTACCATTGTCCCTGTGCCAAAGAAGCACAGCTTAGCTGATCTAAATACCACCGCACCGTGGCACTCACACCAGTGCTGATGAAGTGCTTAATATATTACAATAATAATAATAATAATACATTTTTATTTGTAAGCACCTTTCATGACATCCATGGACACTTTACAGGGGTAAAAACAAAACAAATCACATAAAGCACAAACAGAAACTAAAATGACCAAAAGAACTAAAGCGAGTATGCAATCCTGAACAGGTGAGTTTTGTGTCGTGATTTGAAAACATGAGGAGAGTCCATATTATGAATGTCTGGTAGGAGAGAGTTCCACAGCTGGGGAGCAGAGGAGGAGAAAGTTCTGTTCCCCATGGTTCTGAGGTGGGTGGGGGCCATAGTTAGGTAGATAGAGGAGGAAGAACAGAGGATGCAGGAGGTGTGGTGATGTGAAGAAGTGCAGCTAGATAAGGAGGGCTGAGGTTGTGGATGGCCTTGGATGCGTACAGGAGGATTTTGAACTTAATTCTGAATTTAACTGGGAGCCAGTGGAGCTGCTGTAGAACCGGGCTGATGCGGTGAAATGAGGGGGTTTGGTAATAAAGAGAGTTGCTGAGTTTTGAACCATCTGAAGCTTCTGGAGAGATTTGTGAGTGAGGCCAAATAAACGAGAGTTACAGTAATCAATACAGGAGGTAACAAGACTATGAACAAGGATGGAGGTGGTATGTGGGGAGAGGGAGGGGTGGAAATAGGCAGAAATATGCAAACCAAGTAATATTACTGACATAGGAGTGACAGGATAGAATGATGTCAAGGATGACATCCAGACTCTTAATCTGAGGGGAGGGGGAAACTGAGGAGCTGTCGATGCTGAGAGAGAAACTGCCAACTTTGGATAAGGTGAATTTTGTTCTGACAAGGAGGAAGTCAGTTTTGTTGCTGTTTAATTTAAGGAAGTTTGAGGTGAACCAGGATTTGATTTCAGATAAGCAGGTGGTGGAGGGAAGAGTTAGACTTGGTCGATAAGTAGCGCTGGGTGCCATCCACGAAGCAATAGAAATGAATGCTGTATTTGAGGAGGATATTGCCAAGGGGAAGGAGGTAAGTGATGAAAAGGAGGGGCCCCAGGACAGAGCCTTGAGGCACACCTGAAGTTACAGGAGAGGGGTGGGATTTAAAAGACTTAAGCTGGATAAACTTCAAATAGCTAATCATGAACCATCTACAATCCTGCCTCACTGCCACCCTGGACCCCCTACAGTTTGCCTACAAGGTAAACCGTTCCACTGAGGATGCCATCTCCACCATACTCCACCTCATCCTGTCCCACCTGAAAGATAAAGACACCAACACCAGAGTCCTCTTCATGGACTTCAGTTTGCCGTTTAATACTATAATTCCACAACATCTGGTGGAGAAGCTGATGTTGCTGGACATGGACACTGGAATCTCCAACTGGGTCCTCAGCTTCTTAATGCAGCAGCAGCAGACAGTCAGGGTGGGAAAAGAACATCCAGCTCCATCGTGGTGAACACAGGTTCCCTCAGGGCTGCGTCCTGGGCCCCCTCCTGTTCAGCCTGCTTACCCATGACTACACTGCCGCCCATGCCACCAACCAACGACGTGGCTGTAGTGCGCCTCATTAAGGACAACAATGAGGCCGTGTACAGTATGGAGGTGGAGCAGCTGACTTTGTGGTGCAGGTCCCACAACCTATTAAAAACAAAGGAGATGGTGACCCTACAGACAGGCCTACAGTCCTCTGACCATCAATGGGGCTGCTGTGGAGACAGTCAGCAGTGTCAGGTTTCTCAGATTCCTCCTGCCAGAGGACTTGACCTTCACCACCACTGCAGCCATCTTCAAGAAGGTCCAACAGCAACTCCACCCACTTAGGAGACTCAGAAAGGTAGGTCTTCCCACTGTATACAAAAAAGTATAAATTACTGCAATATAATGTTACCTGCTTTGTGGAGTTTTGTAAGAAACATAACAAACAAACATTAATCCAGTTTATATAAAAATCTGTAAAATATTCTGGATTAATATGAACCATCCAACAGATGAGTCTCTTCACTGCACGCCTTAAATGTTACGATTATATAATAATAGCAATAATAATAATAATAACCTCCTTCCAAACCCTGTTCAGAAAGTTTATGTTTAAAAAGTAAATAATAAAATAAGATGTGAAAGGGCAGAAGTTTGTAATGAGGAATTAAGTGTAATGGTCCTGGGTCCTTTGACCCAGTGTTCTTATTTGTATTTGTTTTGTATCATGTTTTCTTTGGGGCTCCTTTTTTCTCTTGCTTATTGTGTTTTGGTTATGTTATCCCCAGTGTGTTTCATGTATGTAGAGATGCCTTGTGTTTAGTTTGCGTTTCCATTTGGTCACGTTTAGGTTCCCTCTGTGTGTCAGTTCTGTATGGGTATCATATTTGTGTTACTTCCTGTTTTATTTTGGCAGTCATCTTGTCCCTTTATCTTCCAGGTGGGACAGGATGAGGTGGAGTGTGGTGGAGATGGCATTTATGGTCCAGGTTGGAAGGGAGGCAGGATTTTATGTGCTTCATGATTAGCTGTGTTCTAGTTTGCTTCCCTTTTGTTAGTATTATTAGGATTATGTTGTTCACCTGTGTTTCCCATATGTCCACTTCCCTCATGTATCGAAGTCCTGAGTTTCTCCTGCTTGTTGTCGCGTCCTCGTCACTGTTCCCTTCAGTGTTGACCTTGTAAGTTTCCTGCTGTGTATCTCATGTCCTGAATCCCAGTCCGTTTACGTTTATGTTAGTTTAATCCAATCTAGATAGTAAGTTATGTTTTGTACCTGTGATGGTTGTCTGCAACCACACAATTGAAAGACTCTGGTAATATTTATTTATATTTGTATAAACTTAATATAGTAGGGTTTTATACCTTAATGTTTATAGTTACTGAAGTTGAATGTAGTTTATTGTGCTGTTATAATGTGAAATCATAAATAATGGTGCATACTTGGCTAACATTGATTTCAGTGACTCATAGGTTCCAGTAATTCTTTTCTGTTTTCCTTGAGTTTACCTGCCTGCTGCTCCAGTTCTTCCCTGTTTGAGCAAAAGAGGATGCAGAGGGTGGAGCTGATTTAAGTGCTGAGGCCAATCAAGTGGACTTAACCATCTGTTGTAACCTCATGGGGGGGAATGGGTTCTTTATTGTATTTTTTTTTTCAAATATAGTTACACTTTGGTTCCCCCTGTGGCATTTAAAAAGGTTTATTCCATTACTATGTAGGTTGAGCTGTCTCTCATTTGGGCAGATCAGTTAGTTGAGTTCTGTTAAATGGTTTCTGTAAATTTTGTTTGGTTGACCTCTTTTACGGGTCCATTGATTTTTAAGAATTGCTTGTTTTCATGACATTTTTGCCTTTTTGGGGGGTTATAATAAAGCCCACAATTTGAAAATACACCTGTGCCTGTTTGTTTGTGTCAACCTGGTCCTTCATAGTACCGCTGCCTCCCGTCCAGCACTTCCTTTGTTCCAAGGTCGCAAATAAAGCTGAATTCAAATTAAGCCTTTTGTCTCGGGTGTCCGGCATTGAGGTCGTCTACCTTGACATGACATTAAGATGATGAAGGTCAAAATGTTAATTAAAAAAAAAGCTTAAAATGACAAAGAAATGTTTGTTCTTAATTCCATTATTTACTGTGAATTATTTAAGGCCATTTTGGAGTTTAAAAACTATAATAATTGCTTTAATAAAACAATCATTAGTCTTCTCATTAAATCATTTTACTACTTTTCAAGACTCGCTGCCTCCGCCATGCACATGGCATTTTGCATGACAAGACTCATCCTGCCAACCAGATCTTTCTTCACCCTGCTACCTTCTGGAAGACGCTTCTGGGCCATCCCTGCCCACACTTCCAGACTTCAGAACAGTTTTATCCCCAGGGCCGTAACAGAACTAACTTCTTACCTAGTACAACTGCACTTCAGAGGAATATGAAATGTGCAATATATCTTGCCATGATGTTTTTAATTATTTGTGCTTTTTAATTATTTATGTGTAAGATCTGATTGCAGTGAGGGTGTGGATGTGAGCATTGATCTTTTAGAGGTTGCACAAGCTAATTTTGTTGTCTGTATTGATAGCATAATGACAATAAATCTACCTACCTATTTACCTATGACTGAATTTCCAGTCTTAGATCAACAGCAGTTCTAATTAAAACCTGTTTTAAAGTTACAGCTCCGGTTGTGGTTCCTGCAGGCTCGTTTTCAGGATCAGGGGACGGAGCGTAAGAAGTTAAAATGACCGATGTCAGGGATGTCAGTGCTCAGGGACCTTTGAGGAGGTTCAGGGTCGGGGTTTTGGTCATGCTGTAAAAACAGTGGATTGATGTAATTTCCTGCTGGAGTTTGAGCCAAACAGCAGGAAGTGTTTGCCGTGTTTTGGGGCGCTGACTCTGGCCTGCAGGCGTGTTTCTCGTCCTGCTCCTGCTCAGGTGTTTCATGGCTAAACCGTCTCCTGAGGCTTCAGGTGAGACAGCAGGCTGACACACCCTGAGCCTCAGACACACACTTACTCACACACACACACACACACACACACACACACACACACACACACACACACACACACACACACACACACACACACACACACACTATGATCCATCACACACACCCTGCCTCTGCCTGCTTACACATTCACACACACACACAGAGCCACACCCAGTCTGTCCGTGCAGCCATACCAACACACCTTACACACACACACACACACAGTCCTCGCCTCCTGATTGGACCACTTGGAGCTTCACAGCCTGACTTCATCTTCTTTCTGCTCACACAGGATTTCCACTCAGTCAATCAAACTTTATTTTTTTGTTCACTCTGCCATTGTCTCCATCCTGAATTCAGTGAGTCATAATAAAGCTTTGGTCCAGATATTAAAGCTCAGTTTGATCATAGAAAAAAGTTGCACAACTTTGAGGGTGGAGTTTGATTTCATTTCTCAGTGTTCTGGCTGTACATGGCTCCTTAATCCAAAAGACATTTTTAATGCTGAAATGGAATTATTGTTGTTATCCACCAGTTTTACAGAAAAGCAGGAAAAAAATAAAGCAGGTTATTCTTTTTGATTAAGATGCTAAATTACAGTTTTCATTTTGAGTCCTGAACAGAAAGACGAGTTTCAGTCGATGAATCTTTGATTCATTCAAACTTCTCACATTTGGGTATAAAAATAAGAATATTTGTGTTTTCTTGTTTTTAATGACAGGTGGTCTAATAAATGTGTTACGTACTGCACATTTCGGGGCACCTCACTAATAATGTTTTATTATAACATGCCATATTACCATTGCAGGGGCTCTCGGTGTATTTATTCAACTCAAAAATCAAAGATGATTCATTCTTCCCGTTTCATCTTCTCGGAGGATGGAAACACGTCGTAATCTCAGGTCCTGCTTTCTGTTCGCAAAAATAAAATGAAAACAGACTTTGGAGGAGGAAGGCAGGGCTGTTGTTAGATGTTTCTAGCATTGTTTTCTGAAGAGATTTTTTAAAGTTCTCAGTAAAACTTGATGAGATGGTCCTTCAGGTGCTTCAGGTGTGTGGCTCTGTGCATACAGAGCTCAGAGTAACACTGAATCACAAATGCTTGGGGACCCTAAAATATTTGGATGTCTGATCTCTGGCAGCAGATCTGGAGGTCTGTGGAAACACTGCAGGTACAGGACTGAGACAGCTACAGAATGTTCATACAATCCAAATCAAATGAATGCTTTCACTGACATTAAAGCCTGAATATGGGTGGGAAAAAATACATTTTAGTGTCATATTGTCCAGCTATGACAAGTTTCTGTTAATCTTATATCCATTTTAATATCCTGTTTACAGTTTCTTGTGGGTATTTGTGGCACTGCTCTGGAATGGTTTAAATCTTATTTAGCAGACAGAACTATCTCAGTTGGCTTTGCTGGCCCTGATTCCTCCTCTGCCTCCCTGTTGTGTGGGGTTCCACAGGGCTCAATTTTGGGGCCCTTGCTTTTTTCACTTTATCTGCTTCCACTGAGATCCATTCTTAGAAAACATGGAATCGTCTTTCACTGTTATACTGATAATAGCCAGCTCTATGTGCCATTAAAGAAGAAGGATGGATTCCCAATTAAATCTCTTTTTGCATGTCTTGATGACATTAAAGTTTGGATGGCCCTAAATTTTTTACATTTTAACAAAAAAAGACAGAAGTGTTGGTGCTTAGACCCAGTAGCTTTTGTGAGCTTCCTCCCCAGGTTGATTTGGGCCCTTTGGCCTCATATGTTAAGCCCATAATTACAAATTTGGGCTTTATAATGGACAGTGATTTTAAATTGGATAGTCAAATCGGTGCAGTAGTGCAGTCTAGCTTCTTTCACTTAAGGCGATTGACGATGGTAAAACCTATTCTTTCTAGGCAGCATCTAGAAGCAGTGATACATGCCTTTATTACATCTCGGCTTGATTAGTGTAATGCAATCTATGTTGGAGTTTTAGTCATAGTCTTTTGATGAAAATGTAATTTACTTTTAGTCATAATTTAGTCATCTGAATAGTTTTAGTTTTAGTCTAGTTTTAGTCGAGGAATTATCATAAGAATATCCATCCATCCATCCATCCATCCATTCGCTTCCGCTCATCCTGTTCAGGGTCGCGGGGAGGCTGGAGCCTATCCCAGCTGTCACAGGGCGAGAGGCAGGGTACACCCTGAACAGGTCGCCAGCCTGTTGCAGGGCCAACACAGAGAGACAAACAACCTTTCACACACACATTCACGCTGTCATTCACACCTATGGGCAATTTAGTGTAGCCAATGAACCTAACCCCAGTAAGTGCATGTCTTTGGAATGTGGGAGGAAACCGGAGTACCCGGAGGAAACCCACGCAAGCACGGGGAGAACATGCAAACTCCACACAGAGAGAGGGAGAGGCCTGGGCCAAGGTGGAATCGAACCCAGGCCTTCCAGATGCTATTCTAACTGTGAGGCAGCAGTGCTAACCACTGCGCCACCGTGCTGCCCGTCATAAGAATACAGTCGACTAAATCTACAGTCGATTTAGTCGACTAAAATATAAAGGGTGTAAAATGTAAATGCTTTTTCTTCAGTTCCCTTGAATTAGTCATTACACAAAATTAAACATTTATTCAAAGTTATGGAATATTATTAATAATATTAACATTAGCGTTTCACCTGCTTCCCACACACCTGATCATTAACACCACCTTACTGAGATAATCCGAGCGTTTTACAGCAGGACACTCTGAAAGGTACAGGGCAGTGTTCAGGACTAAGATTAGGAAAGGCTAATCCACCGCGGTGTGGAGATTTTCTCTAAACACAAACTTGGAAAAACACTTTATGACATTAAAATGCTGACCTTTGCATGGAGATCTGGGTGACTGGTTTGCAGATGTCGTTTAAGATTTGTCGTGTTTTTACCCGAGATAGTCGCCCCACATGGTTTACACATCGTTTTGTTTGTCACAGCGTCAGAGAATAATGTGTCCATACATCGGCTCTTCTCTTTCTCCCTGCTGACATTGGTTACATAACTTAGTTCTATCGGAAAGAACGACCAATCACAGGCTAGTTTGGACTTCCCGGGTTTAGACCAAATTTGTGCAACTGTGCGTTTGATTGGATGTTTTCCTAAATTGTCCCGCCCTGTCACAAAATTAAATCTGTTCTGATTGGATGTCATCCCCACCAAACATTTTCGTCTCGTTTTCATTCGTTGACAAAAGTGTCAATTAATTTGGTCATTTTTTTATCCTTTTAGGTAGTTTTTATTTAGTTATCGTCTCGTTTTCCATCCATCCATCCATCCATCCATTCTTTTCCACTTATCCTGTTGTCTCGTTTTCATCATGAAAAAAAATAGTCGTTGACAAAAAACTATGACGAAAATATTTCATCAACGACATTAACACTGGTCAGCCAGTCTTCTCTTTCGGAGGGGCGCTAGTGAGCACCGCATGGAGTAGACGTGTTTTTTCAGGCTCCTCACCACTTAAAAGTGATTTCTTATTTATTTTGATTTTCCACTCATATTTCGGTTTCCCCGTGTTTCGACCATCTGTCTGGACATTGAGGATGACTAAACCCAAGGCGGATAAAGGAAAGAAGCAAGATAAAGCTCCGGAAGAGACGACGGAGCAGCACGTGCTGGAGCTAGCTAAACAAGCTACAACTGTGGCAGGTGCTGATGCAGCATGTGAGCATGATGCGGGATCCTCTACCCTCCTCGCGGCAATAAATAACATGAATAGGATAATGAACGATAGATTTAACGATCTTGAAGCAACTCTCGCTTCGACCCAGGCAATGTTATTAAACCTTGTCGACCGGATTAAAGAGGTGGAAGATGCTGCATCCAATCACGAGGGCCGCCTTTCCAAGCTGGAGGGGACCTGCGTTAGGATCCAGGCAGAGAACGAGGCTCTTCGCGCTAAGGTGACCGATCTTGAGGCTCGCTCCAGACGGCAGAATATCAAAATCATCTAGTTGCCGGAGAAGATCGAGGGTGGACGTCCTAGAGATTTCCTGATGAAGTTCATTCCGGAGCTGCTTGGTGTGGATCAGTTTCCTACACAGCTGGAGGTGGACCGGGCGCATCGGCTGGGAAGCAGGCTGCCTGGTGATGACGCGCGGCCGCAAGCAATGATAGCACGAATTCACTACTTCCACATGAAGGAGACGATTCTTCGACTGGCCCGTCAGCAGTTCCCCCTCCGTTTCAAGGAGAAGCCGATCTACATCTTTCCTGATTACCCAGCGGAGGTGATGAAGCAGCGGCAGGCCTTCGATGGGGTGAAGAAGTGGCTCCAGGATGCTGGAGTGAGGTGTGGGGTCCTGTATCCAGCGCGCTTACGGGTCACCATCGGCTCTACGGACAAGACGTTCTCCTCTCCGCGGGATGCAGAGATCTTTGCAGAATCCTTACAGAGTCACTGAGTATCTGGAGGTTAGAGTCACTGTGGTTTGTGCTCATTGCTTTGGGTCACTGGGGACCGGAATTACTTTATAATAGCTTGATGTTTGTACCACAATCTAAGCCTGTTAAATTTGAGTGGCTAGAGGAGCCTTTTTGCGGAGTTAGTTCAGTATTTGTACGGCCCATACGGCCCGGCTTCCTCTATTTTGTTATGTGGGGTTTTTACTCTCGCTTTGTTTGGGAAAGTGGGATGGGGGGTAACTTTTTTGTTTGCTTTTCTTGTTAAAAAAACATTTTACATGTTGCAATATATTGTCAGGCTAACACATGAGTGCTTTGTGACCATTTTGTTGAACATTTTTGGTGCACCATAACACGTCATTACAGGGCGGTGGCATAAACTTTACCAGTTGGAATGTCAAGGGCTTGGGGCATGTACTAAAAAGGGCTAAAGTATTTTCTCACTTAAAGTCCTTATCAGCGGACATCGTATACCTTCAAGAAACACACATAAGACCAGGCAGGGAGATGTTATTGAGATGCAGTTGGGCAAACCAAATTTTCCAGTCTACTTTTTCGGGTAAAGCTCGAGGAGTGGCAATTCTGATTCGTAGAACAGTTCCTTTTAGACATATTTCCACTGTGACTGACCCAAATGGTAGATTTATATTGGTAACGGGCTATTTATTCTCCTTTCATGTCACGCTTCTTAATGTATATGGTCCTAATTTTGATGACCCGGGCTTCTTTTAGAAAAATATTTAATTTGCTTCCTGACCTGGCTGATACTCATCTAATTTTGGGAGGGGATTTTAACTGCGTGCTAGACACCTACCTGGATAGGTCAGATCAAACTAGACAGCCACCCTCCTCCTCCTCTGCGGTTTTGAACACTCTTATGACCTCAACAAATCTGGTTGATGCCTGGAGGCTGCAGCATCCGGTGGAGAGAGACTATTCCTTTTTTTCAAATACGCATAAATCCTATTCAAGAATAAATTACTTTCTTCTTGATTCTAAATTAATATCTAATGTAATATCTTCAAAATACCACACACTTTTAATTTCGGACCACTCTCCACTCTCACTAACTCTCGACCTTAACCATAAGAAACGACGGTATTCCTGGCGCTTCCACCAATCCTTGCTATCAGAGGAGACATTCTGTAAATTCCTAGACGATAAAATTTCTGAATTCTTAGACACTAACGATACAAAAGATGTTACAGACTCTACTTTATGGGAAACTTTTAAAGTTGTGATCAGAGGTCATATAATTTCTTTTGAAAAGTTTCTGAAAAAGAAAAGGTGAGAACGCCTCGTAGGAATTGAGACTGAATTAGCACGTTTAGAATCTATCTACAAGTCCTCTAATGACTCTATGACTTTACAAAACATTTTTGCTCTAAAATATGAATATAACACTATCCTGTCCAGACAGGTGCTTGATCAGTTGTTCAAAATTAAACAGAAACACTTTGAGCTGAGTGATAAGCCCCATAGATTGTTATCCCGGCAACTGCGGGGCTTGCAGGCCAATAGGGCAATACATAAAATTAAGTCCAGGACAGGAAAAATTATAACTGATCCAAAAGGTATAAATGACTCCTTTAAAGAATATTATGAACGATTATACATGTCTAAGGCAAAAGGAAATATCTCAAACTGGCTCAAAGATCTATATCTCCCTAAGATGAGTGAAGCCGCGCGAGAGGCTCTCAACGCAGACATCACTGTGGAGGAGATCCTTGATGTAATAAAATCATTTCCCAATGCCAAAGCCCCAGGGCCTGATGGTTTTGGAACTGAACTCTATAAAAGATATGCCGAGAGGATCGCTCCTCTTCTTCGGAGGATGTTTACCCATTCTCTTGATTCAGGTACATTTCCCCCTACCATGTATGAAGCCAATATAACTTTAATATATAAAGAAGGCAGGGAGGAGACAGAGCTTTCATCATACCGCCCTATTTCATTATTGAATTCTGACATTAAAATCTTTGCTAAAGTACTGGCAAATAGGCTAAATAAACATATTTCCTCTATTGTACACCCGGACCAAACGGGCTTTGTTCCTAATACGTTCTCATTTTTTAATATCAGACGGTTAATGAACATTATGTATCATAAATATGACAGTAGGTTTAAGGGAGCAGCTCTTTGCCTTGATGCTGAAAAAGCATTTGACCAAGTGGAGTGGCCTTACATTTTGACTGTACTTGAGGAGTTTGGGTTTGGTGATAAATTTGTGTCTTGGATTAAAACAATGTATGCTCAACCATCTGCCTCTGTCCTTACAAACCAGGATAAGTCGGTGCCCTTTCCGCTACACCGGGGAACCCGTCAGGGTTGCCCCCTTAGCCCCTTGCTTTTTGCGGTCGCTATGGAGCCCCTCGCTATTAGTATCAGAAAACACCCATTAATCAAACCGATTCAACTGGGAAACATTGACCATCACATTTCATTGTATGCTGATGATGTTGTGATCTTCGTATCACACCCTGAACAGTCGGTGCCAATACTCCTAGACCTTATTTAGTCATTTGGTGAGATTTCAGGTTATACTATTAACTGGCAGAAGAGTGAATTTATGTCATTAGGTGCAAGCCTCACTTCCGACTTCTTAGATAACCTATTATTTAAGATAACGGACAAACTGAAATATCTTGGGGTTATTCTGCCAAAGGACCCTAAACAAATTTTCAAATTGAATTTTTTGGAAAAAGTGGAGAATCTTCGGAAGGACATTGATAAATGGAGAACACTTCCTCTTTCGATGATGGGACGTATAAATGCTATTAAAATGGTGTCCTTACCTAAATTTTTATATCTTTTTCAGGGTCTGCCTATTTTTTTAACAAAGGCCTTTTTTAAATCGTTAGACTCGATAATCCTGCCTTTTGTTTGGGGCTTTAAAGCCCATAGAATATCAAAAACTCACTTACATAAACCAAGAGAGATGGGGGGATTGGGATTGCCCTGTTTTCAGCATTATTATTGGGCAGCGAAAGCAAGAGCCTTGGTATACTGGCAGGAAGGTGATGCTCAAGAACTGTCTGCAAACTCCCCCCATGGGTGGCTATTGAGAGAAGTGGTGTTACTGACAGTTCTCTTCCAGCTCTTCTTTTCGCAGCACTGATATCTCCCACAATTGGTGGGGTAAATAATTTGATTGTTTTAAACTCTTTGAAAATATGGAAACAAATTAAATTGCACTGTAAGTTGCCGGAGACCTCAATTCACGCCCCAGTTTACTGTAACCATGCTTTTCCGCCATCACTATCGGATACGTCCTTTAAAAATTGGAGATTGAAAGGCCTTAATTCTCTGAAAAATTTGTACATTAACAAAAAGTTTGCTTCATTTGCTATGCTGAAGAGCTGTTATTCTCTTCCGGATACGGATTTCTTCACATACTTACAAATTAGAAACTATGTTCGAACCAATATTCCGAATTTCATATCACTCCCGGAAGAAAATAAAATATGCAAAATCCTGCTGGGCTCTCCAGGATCAAAAAAGTTAATCACGAGTTTTGTTGACGTATTTGCAGAGCGAATTAACTTTACCACAGACTCCCTGAGGGTTGCATGGGAGGAGGAGTTGGGTTTGCAGATCGGGAGTGAGGTCTGGGAGGAGGGTCTTGGGAGGATTCGGACTTGCTCTATCAATGTAAGACATCAGTTAATTCAGTTCAAGGTGTTTCATAGACTTCACTACTCTAAAATTAAACTGCACAGAATATTTCCTTCGACATCTTCAAAATGTGATAAATGTAAGTCTGCGGATGGCTCCCTATCTCATTTGTTCTGGACATGCCCCAAGCTCTATCATTATTGGTGTGAGATTTTCGACTTGTTTTCTAAGGTTTATGGATGCGCGTTGGTTCCTGACCCCCAGATTGCATTGTTCGGGCACTCTCTTTTTTTGAGAAACTTTAGCATCTCTATGCAAACAACGGTGGTCTATGGAATGGTAATAGCCAAAAAAGTAATATTGAGACTTTGGAAAACTGACAAGGTTCCTCAGTTTAAAATGTGGCTGAATGACTTTACTGAGATTCTCCATTTGGAGAAGATACGATATGATGTTGTGGGTTTCTCTAATAGTTTCTGTAGGATCTGGCAACCGGTTTTGGACTATCTTTCTCGATCCAAGGTTGACCCTGACACTCGCTCAGTTTCTTAGTGTGCCACCTATGCCCTTACGTACAGGTAATATCATCTTTAAGTGTAAATTGTACTCAATGCAGTGTAATCAGTTTTTTTTTTTTTGGATAACTTTCCTGACTTGCAGTTACAAATTATTATTATTTTTCTTTACTTTTTTTTTTTTTTTTTTTTTTTTGTTTGTTTTTTTGTTTTGTTTTTGGTTATTGCATGTTTTTATTTTTATTGCTTGATGGATAAGAGTACACTGCTTACACACTGGATTTTGTTACATAGATGGGTGTGTATGCAAGTCTGTGTGTATATGTGTATGTGTATATACTGTATATGCTTTGTACTCTCATGTATGATTTATGTATGTTGTGTTCTGAAAAGCTAATAAATATATATATATAAGCCAGTCTTCTCTTTCACGTCTCCAGCTGGTTCAAAATGCCGCTGCACATCTTCTGACTGGAACACGTAAAAGACAGCATATTACACATGTCCTGGCTTCACTCCACTGGCTGCCTGTGCACTTTAGAATCCATTTTAAGGTCCTTATATTTGTTTTTAAATCCTTAAATGGCCTTGCTCCACCTTACCTTTCTGAACTGCTTTGTTCCTATACTCCCGTCCAAGATCTCAGGTCATCTGATCTCCTGTATTGGTCCTTATTGCAGCGGAGCTGCAAAAGCCTCTTACTGTACACACTCCTCTATTTGCTCAGTAGATCATGCAAAGGGCGCATTGTATTGTCCATTATTTTAATCAATTTGTGTAGCATTCTTTTCTCCACAGTCATCTCCAAGGGCTCTAGAATAATTCCAATAATGGATCCGGCCTTCCTTAAGCATTTGTTGTGAGACGATGTGACAAAGAACAGGAGGACACCGATGATACACACACGAGGTGATCATGGAGAGAGGACACACCAGGGAGCACAGCAGAACAAGACAAGGGGAGTAAAACTGAATATGATACAAAGTAAAACAGGAAGTAGACATGGAAACAAATGCTGACTTGAGGACACAGGGAAGCAGACACACAGAGGGACTACAACACCTCAACTAGAGCAACAATATCATAACTAGACACAAGAGGAGGACTTAAACTACAGCACAAGGAACAGAGACCAGGACTAAAATCCACTTAACAGGAGAACAAACCAGAAACAATGAAACACCAAACAGAACAACAACGACAACAACAGCCAAGAACAGAACTCAGAAAACTAAGAAGCCTGAGGTTAGAAACAATGAAACCAACCAGGAATTAGCAGAAAAAGACAAAAATTCAAAACTGCAACAACACAATAAACTAGGAATCAAACAGTAACATTAACAATATAAACTGAAAAATTAATGCCCTAAAATTATAAACGCTGGGTCATTAACCCACGACCATGATGATAAGATCCACGCAAAAAGTATATTAACTAGTAACACAGTAAGGACGCTGACACAAGCTGACAGGTTGTTTTTGACAGAGACACAGTGACATGATAAATACCATACTTAGCCAGCTAGCGATAGCTAAGTACATTTGGAGCTGGTTACAAACTAAACTATTGTAACTGCTTATGGAAACATACCTTTGTCTTTTTTCTTCCTCTGATCTTCTCCTTTCCCTCCTCTCTGCCTCACAGTGACAGATCCTTTCTGACACATTTCTGTTTCGTAGCTTCATCCAAAAATGACCGAAACTGACGGAGCATCAGGTCACCTGGAGCACTGCCGATGCGCATGCGTGCCCAAACTAACTGAATTCACACTGACACACGCAGTCAGTCAGCAAGTGGCCTACTCATTAAATTAGTGTTTTTACAATTGTACAAATGAGGAGGTGGGATAGTTTTTTTCTTTCTTTAGGACACTGGCATGTTAAACAAAATGTAGGTGAGCTTGGGGGCCCCCTGGTGGTCAGGGGGCCCTATGCAGCTGCATATGTTGCCTACGCCTTGGGCCAGCGCTGATTGTGGTGACTGCTGCTTATGAGGAAAGTGACCACAGTGACCCAGACAGTGAGCTGCTCCTCTCTCACAGCTCTGCTGAAGATCAAGGAGGACGCAGGAGTGCAGAGTCAGTATCAGATAGAAATACAAAACAGAAGATGAAAAATGTTAGAAACAAAAGTCAGAGCAACAGTTCAGGAGACTCTCCCACTGCACAGAATCTGTGTGACACCGACACACGTAAAAAAGACTTTAAAATGTGTTTTTTGTGGAAAAGCCTTTAAGAAAGAGAAGGTGTTTTCTTGCCAAACATGTGGGAAGAGTTTTACCCAGAATGCCCATTTAACCGTCCACATGAGAACTCACACAGGTGAGAGGCCTTAAGTTTGTAACACCTGTGGGAAAGGCTTTACTCTGTCATCGGCACTTTCCACATTTGTGGAAAAACCAAACACAGCCGTTTGCAGAACTGAGGGTCGAGTCCGAGCGACGGACGCTCTGCTTCAGTCAGACGTTTATATCACTGCAGGTTCTGTTAGACTTCACTACCCAGAGTGCACTGCAACATGCAGCAACTAACACATCTACAGCAAATTTATGATAAGATTTATTTGTCACGTACACAGTTATACACAGTAGAATGCACAGTGAGATGTATTTTGTACCGGCAGCCAATAATAAGTAGTAAGAATATATAAGTCAGAAGAGTAAAAATAAGTAATTTACATTATACAGAGTAGAATAGAATAATTTACACTGTGCAATAATGTAAATTATCGCACAGTGTATTATTTAAATATTTTATTATAATTTCTGTTGTTAATATAATAAAGTCTACACGTGTCCTTTTTAAAGAGGAACTGGAGCCTGTATTATCCAGCTGGCTTCAGGTTTAATCCAGAGTTTTCAGCATTAAAAAGGTGCTTTGCATTTTACTAGCAAATAAAATATTATTTTTACAAGCATTAATTTATGATCCTAAAACAGCACCTGTTTCCAGGAAGTCTGTGTTTGATTTCAGTGTTAAACTGCACCGCTGTTGAAACAGGAAAAACTGAAACTGTCTTACACACAAACTCATATTTAACTGAGCTGGAACCATCAGAACACACACGCAGACACACACACACAGACACACACACACATACACCCCCCGAGCTGTGACTCTGAAGCCTGGCTTCACGTAAACTTTATTAACACAGCAGCTCTTTTACAGTCTGACTGAGCCAAGTGCTTAAAGCTCACACACTCACACCGCTGCTCTGACTGCGTTGTGTGTTTATCCTCTTCAGGTTTATCTTTCTTGGAAAAATCTATCCAGGTTGCTGATTGGTCCGATGCTTCAATGTAACCTCTTAGCCTGACTGATGATGTGAAGCCAGATGATGGAAAGATATCCTGGAACTTTAGCCCAAAGATTTTCAGTCATTTTTCTGTTTTGTTTCAAATGAGCAGATAGACAACAAATATTACAATAAAACACTTCTGATCTGCTGTTTTGTGCTGTTCTCATTTAACTATGGGCTTTAAATGATTTGACTTGCTTGCATTTTACACAGATTTGTTTTTTGGGAACTGAATCATAATTTTTCTGTAGATTTGCTCTCTGCAGGAGTCTCATGACTCAAATGTTAGCCATGAAGGTGGAGTAGGGTGTGCATTAACACCAGCTCTCAGTGATTGCCTTCATGCTGAATCGAAACGTTGGGTTTATGAAATGGTTTTATTACATGTGCTGTTTTGAAAGCTGTGGGCTCCTTTTAATTTACGAGATTCACCCAAACACACTGCAGTGTCTTCATAGCTGCTGTCTCAAAGTAGACCTACACATGATAAATTTTTTCTGCAATTCAAAATTGTTCTGTTTTAATAACAATGAACAGCTTTTTAAAATTTTAGTTCTGTAATTTCATGCTAAAACATGGTGTTATTGCAATGAAAATGCAAAGTAAATATGCCTCACACAATCATAAACAGACACTGCCGAGTCATCACATTCAGTAAAGGTTTTAATTATTTACAATAATTTCTATTGCTGATTATTTATACTGAGCAGGCTGTGTCACCATCAGTATCAGAATCAGAATACTTTATTGATTCCAAAGGGAAATTACTATTGTTACAGCTGCAACCGTTTCATTTAAACGAGTAAACCTAAAACACAATAACATATACTAAAGGCATAAAAGTATAAAGACTAAAGAGATATTTTGACTATATACACATCTAAATCTATACACATATGAAAATTGTGAGTGCAAAAATTTTTAAATAGATGTCATTATATATATATGCACAGTCCTTTTTTGTACAATGTATAAGTGTATGTACAATGTATATGGAAATTTAAACAATTTTATGTACAATTGAATACTGATAAGTGAATGACACTGATGAACCACAGTGTCACCTATTAAGGGAGGAGTTATAGAGTCTGATGGCCACAGGTAGAAATGACCTCCTGTGGCGCTCTGTGGTGCATTTTTTTTTTTTTTATAAATTTTATTTTAAATTTTCAAGATTAGAACATACAGACAAACAAATAGAACCCAGATGCACAAGTTATACATAAAACATTCCAGTTGACAAATGGTGTACCCACATAGCAAATGTATATAAAGTCACATACATGAGAGTACATACACCCATTGAGGGGCAACCGAGGGGAGAGTCCATGACAAAGTATGTTCAGCTTAATCTAGTCTGTGAAAAGTGTTCCAGGAAGGGATTCCAGTAGTATGAAAAAGTGTCTTTAGAGCCTTTACGAAGTCTTTCCATCTGTATTATGGACATCATGTCCGTCACCCAAAGGCGAAATGAAGGGGGAGCAGAGGACCTCCAGTCCCTCAGGATTAGTCTCTTGGCAACAATCAGTCCCAGTTCCAGTGGTTGCCGCATTGTAGCGGGTATAGTCCCCTGCGCTCGAGGGCATCCAAAAATTATAAGTTCTGGTTCAGGTTGTATGGGAGTCTTGTATGCTTTGGAGTACCAGTCAAACACTTTAGACCAAAGACCCTTTAATGAAGGACAAGACCAAAAAGCATGAGACAGTGTGCCTTCAGAGATGTTACACCTGTCACATATGGGGGAGACAGAGGGATAAATCTTATGCAATCTGACCTTTGAGTAATGTAACCGATGCGTGATTTTAAACTGAATTAGCTGATGTCTGCTGTTTATTGAACACAAGCGAATTTTGGAGAGGCATCTGTTCCATAAGGGTTCAGGGATCGTTATCCCTAGCTCGTTTCCCCAGGCCTCCCTGATTTTTGTGGTGTGTGCTACAGTGTGGTCACTAAGTAGATGCACAATTCTTGTAATGAGATGTCTAGAGTCAGGGGAACTCACAAGTATGTCAAGAACACCGTGCTCCCGTGGAAAGGTGTTGAAGTTCTCAATTTTTGACTTAATGTAATGCCTGACCTGCAGATATCGAAAGAAGTGTGAATGGGGCAGATTGTATTTTTCTTTCAATAGGCTGAATGATGCAAACTTATTGCCAATATACATGTCCTTAATCGACACTAACCCCTTTTCCCTCCAATCATGATAAGCTTTGTCCTGCCAAGGAGGCAAGAAACTGTGGTTAAAGCAAAACGGCGTCTGTGCTGATGTATTTGGTAATGCAAGGAAGGTCCTGATCTGATTTAGGATTCTTACTTCGTGTCTTAACACAAAGCTCAAATTTCGATAGGCTTCTGGTTTTTCGAGGCGGGCAAACAGCATAGCTGGTAGGGAGGAGTTATTCACCAGATTGGATTCCATCTTGAGCCACAGAGGGAAATTTATCCCTGGGTTACCCGGGAGGCCCTGTTGCCAATACATTAGTGCTCTGATATTGGCAGCCCAGTAATAGTGTTTAAATACAGGTAGGCCCAGACCTCCCTCCTCCCTCGGCCTCTGTAAATGCACTCTAGAAATCCTAGCATTTTTCCCATTCCATATATAGGATTGAATGATCGAATCCAGGTCCTTGTAGAAAGTCGCTGTAAGATAAATAGGAAGATTTTGACATAAATACAAGAACCTAGGTAGGGAGATCATTTTGATCGAATTAATGCGTCCAATCATTGACAGAGGCAAAGTCTTCCAGTACTCAATATTTTGCTTTAATCCGGATATAAACTCTGCGAAGTTTAGTTTGAATATAAGTTTGGGGTCTTTGGGTATAGTAACTCTGTGGTGCATTTTGGTGGGATGAGTCTTGCACTGAATGTGCTCCTGTGTCCCATCACTGTGTTGTAGAGTGGGTGGGAGCCATTGTTCATAATGGCCTGCAGCTTAGACAGCATCCTCCTCTCCGACACTGCCATAAGCGAATCCAGCTCCAGTCCCACCACATCACTGGCTTTGTGGATCAGTTTATTGAGTCTGTTGGCGTCTGCCGCCCTCAGTCTGCTGCCCCAGCATGCAACAGCATAGAGGATGGCACTCGCCACCACAGACTCATAGAAGATCCAGTATGAGGCTCAGATAGTGTAAAGATTACTGACCCCTGTGCCAGCAGTTGTCCCTGAAGGGAGGAAAGTCATCCTATCAGGATTTGATGTAAGGGCTAATGCAGAGGCCCGGGTCCCTGCTCCAAAAATATCCAATTACATAAAAAGAATGTGGTGGAGTCCGATTCTCCCTCCGGCCTGAGGAGGCGCTGAAGAAGCGAGCGGCAGGTTTTCAACCGATAGTGAATCGACGCCCAAGGAAGCTAACGCTGCTGGATCACCGGCGCCGTGCTGCTGAAGGCTGCAGCTGCTTCTTGTTATTCTGACCCGACGGTGAGTTAAAAACCCTTCAGGTTGTTTGGACCTGCTTTTCTCTTTTAATGCATTGCGATGTTAGCGTAAGTGCGGGTGCTAAGTAGCTAGCTGGGAGCTAACGTTAGCCTGCTGGCACGAATTGATTCGGTTAATTTTACACATTTATCTGAAAATAATATTTGTATGAGCTAGACTGGAAGGTTACAGACACGCACATTAAAGAAGTGCGCATAAAGCGTCAATTTAATCTAACACTGTCAGGCTAGCCTTCAATGCTAGCCAAACGTCAGAAAGCTGAATCTGGTGAATGCTAGCAGCGTGTTTTTCTGACATGTTCACAGGAAAATCAGGCGAGCTGCTGCTGTTATCATTTCCACCCCGAATCACGGCGGAGACGGCCTTTAATTATGCAGTTGCGCCTGTTTGTCCTGATGTGTTCTCTGGGTGAGGAAAACGGAGACTGTGCAGATTTTTGGGTAGAGTTTGGTTGGCGCGCTTTGACTTCCGCCAGAAAATAATGAATTTCTTCCTGTGGAGACTTTTTTCCGTCCACACACTGATATGAAACGATACTTCACTAAAAACACACTCAAACTGCAGCTTTTCAAAAATAAGTTGTCAAAAATGACCGTGCGTGCGTGCGTGTGTGCGCGTGTGTGTGCTGTTTTCATTTGTCCTAATGACTCTTAATAGTTTGCATTAGGCTCCTGATTTTGTTATTTCACCCCATTTTTGTGGCAGACAAGCAAAGAAATCAAAGAAATACAGTACTGTGTAAAAGTTTCGAGCCACCCCTCATTTCTTTATAGACTTTCTTGTATTTTCTTTTTTCATTTATATTTTTAAGTGGTCTTTTCCTGCTGTACAGTAAGTGACGCTAGATTCAGACATAAGGACAGCAACATTTATGGGAAACGAGACATAAACACTGGCCACTGAGCTCAGTGAATGCACCCCCAAGAGATGAGGTGAGGAGAAAAAAAAAGTTGGTTGGACTTGATTTACTTAATTTAATTATTAGATTTCTGTTCAGTAAAGTAACTCAGATTCATCCAGTCATGGTTGCATGTGTTAATCGCCACTGAAGGCTCGTTGGGGAAGAACCTGAAGTTTAATCTTGAAAGGTGGTGAGCAGCCGGCAGCGACGCCGGTACCAAAGTTTGGCCCAGAAATTGTGTAATTTCTTGGACGAGATAGTATCATTCCTCAGTGCAGCAAAGCTGACATTTTTCCAGTTCCTGGGTGGAGTCGGATTGTAATACTTATTGATTTTTGTCTCCTTGTGACTCCAAACAATATTAACAGTAAATTCCAGAGATAATCTGTGTATCGAGGAGTTTGACAGCAGTTTGTCGTTTCTCAGAGTAACGGGTCCACAGAAGAGGAAGGCCCCGCTCCTGTCGGTCCACCATGGCAGACGTCAAGAACTTCCTGTACGCCTGGTGTGGGAAGAAGAAGCTGACTCCGAACTATGACATCCGAGCAGCGGGTAACAAAAACAGGCAGAAGTTCATGTGTGAGGTGAGCGTTCAGTCTGACTTCAGGAAGTTTAACTCTCTGAGGTTTTTGCTCATCTTAAACTCTCCTACCTGCAGGTCCGAGTCGATGGCTTTAACTACATTGGGATGGGAAACTCCACCAACAAAAAGGATGCTCAGACCAATGCTGCCCGGGATTTTGTCAACTATCTGGTCCGAATCGGGGAGATGAATGCAGCAGAGGTCCCGGCTCTTGGGGTCAGGAAACTGTTCCTGTTTTTCCTGATCTTCTTTGATTTTGTCTCTTTTTTTTTTTTTTTAATGAGTCTTCTGCCATCAGGTGAGCGTTCCTGACGCAGATCAACCTGATTCAGGAGGAGGAGGCGACAGCTTTGGAAACCTCCCTTCTAGCGGCCCTTTACCGCCTCACCTTGTAGTGAAAGCTGAGCAAGGTAACAGTGGAATCATGGCTTTAACTCAACACACCACAAGTTCTTACTTAAATGTGGTGAGTTGAGTTGGATTAAACCGGTTCAGGTATTCAGATGACTTCTTTCTGCCTCTGCCTTCTTAGAGGGCGGCAGCACGAGTGGACCGGTTCCAGGAGTGACCGGACTGGGTTATGCAGGAGGAGGAAGCTCAGGTTGGGGAAGAGGAGGAGGTGACGGAGGAGCTCAGTGGGACAGAGGGGCCAACCTGAAGGAGTATTATGCCAAGAGAGATGAACAGGAAGCACAGGCGGTACAAAACCTTTACAAATTAGAGTGCTGTGAAAATTATCGGTCATATTCACATTCAGGTCTTTGTAGGCGTTACTAGGCAGTGCAGGTCTTTGAGTTCCTGTAATGGCACCTTAATGTAAGAGTTGTGAGCTATTTTATTGTACAGATAAATCGTGATGATGATATTCTCAGTTCCAGTTCAGTTTTATTCTGAGACATGGGCACAGTGGGTGTAGATGTTTACCCTCTGAGTTCGTTCTATGTCTGGGACCAGATCATTAATGCCTCCCTCTTTAAGTCTTCTAAGAGCCTGCAGAGGGTGGACCCGGTGCTTGGCAAGTGTGTAGGAGTATTCAGAGCATCTTTTGCCACAGAGGGAATCCTTTTACTGTTTATAACTTTAGCCATGATTCATGCTCAAATATTCATCACCCTTGAGCTCTCTCCTTCACTCAGTGTCCTCCCACCTGTGTTTCTGTTTGCAGACTCTGGAGTCAGAGGAGGTGGATCTGAATGCTAACCTTCACGGTAACTGGACCCTGGAGAACGCCAAGGCTCGTCTGAACCAGTTCTTCCAGAAGGAGAAAACCAGTGCTGAGTATAAATACAGCCAAGTGGGACCGGACCACAACAGGTCTGGATCAGGAAACTTGGAGGCTTTTAGACCGGCTGGAAATTTCAAACCAGATCCAGTCTGACTGGTTTCAGTGAGCTAGAGCTGCTCCATCATGCTGTGTAGTTAATAACTACATGTTTAAAACTAACAACAAATGCTCATCAGAAGTTCTTGATATCTAAAAGTGAGGCAGAAATTGGCAAAAAGCAGCTGTGACTTTGATTTCTCTGTTTTCACTGAATTATTTGAGTCTGTTGGAAGTCTTCCTTTTCCATCAGTCTGGATTTGGTTTGGAGTTCACTGTCGGCCTTCCAGCCACAGACCTGCTTTTATGTTGCATGCTCAGACATTCAGATTGTGCCGCCCGCAGAGCAAGTCATTCAGCTCAGAGACATTATACACCAGAATATCAAATCTGAATAGAAATCTACTGGAAAATGTGATCTTAGGAAGGATGGACCCACCTGTTGCTGTTAGGTGGCTGCTGAGGTCCCAGATTTGCTTCCATAATGGCTGTTTCTGTGTGATTTGGTGGGGGGGGGTGCTTTGGCACAAATAATTGAAACCTCACCTGGCGAGCGAGCCCTGGGCGGGGCTTCAAGTGTCAGGTGGTAATTCTCAGATTTTCCTTCATGTTTTTTTGTAATTTTTTTCAAGTTTATATAAAATGGGACTAAGATTGATTAATTGAGGTGCACGAGGGTTTTATAGACGTCCTTTCTGTTTTTCTTCATCTTTTTACATTTTTATTTTCTGCTGCCTTCTGAATTCTTTTGTTTTCCTCATTGAAGAGTTTTTAGAGGTCATTCCCTCTTAAAGACAACGCACACCAGCTGGGTCTTAACGGATCATCCACAGTCATATTTCCAGCTGTTTTCCATACTTCTGAAAATCATCTTTCTCTTAATGCACATCAAATGTGTGAGACTGGCTTGAAGATGGCCCAGCTGGTGTGTGTTGCACTGCAGAGCTGACATCCATCAGTTGGTAGTCGATGCTCAGGACGTTCCTGCGTGTTTTTCTGCTGGACTTGCTGTAAACCCAGAGAGCTCCAGAGTGTGTTGGTTACACCAGAGAGCTCTCACTGTTTGATTGAACTGTTCAGAGTACAGGCACCAGCCAATTCAGCCTTAAACAAGAAGGAGAGCTAAAGCAGGAAGAAACCTGACAAACCCAAAGTTTGAAGTATCTTAGTTCATTTCAGCATTTTCGGAAAACGTGTCCTGTACCAACATTTTCTTTAAAGGCCAGAAGTTTGCAGAGTAAAGCCGGGTACACGCTGTGCAGTTCTGCCTTTCCCACCTGTCAGACTCAGTCATGTTTGTGGCTGTGGCTCCAGAACGAAGGTCCTGAAGGTGAAAAGGAGGCTCAAAGCTGGCCGTTGAAACAGTCTCATTCTCAAAGGCCGTTTGGGATAAATTAACGCTGTCAGAAATTCAGGATTTCCTTCATCTACTAACCAGCCAACATGCATTCCAGAAAAAAAGGATGGTTTTTTTGGTCCAACCCCTCACCCAGGCCCAGATTGCTTTGGGAGACCCTACCAGGAGCAGTTTGACCCAGGCACCACAGCTCCTGGGATCACTCGCAGCCTGCTACCCACAGCAGAGCTCCTGATTGGCCAGTTTCAGGTCAGACAGCAGATCATCATGGCCTTACCTGTGGCGGCTGAGCCTAAAGGATGAATTTACCTTGGGATACCCTACCAGGGGTGAGGAAGGCCATAGTTGGATCACGGATGAACAAATCCGTTCATGGTAAAGCTTCTGATTCTCTCCCAATTCATTAGATCCATGTGGCCTTAATAAATGTAAAAGATTGCGGAAATTGCACAGCGTGTTGGCACATTAAAAGTCAGGCACAAATTAATAATTTGAGCAAAATCATTTAAATAAATGTTTATTATGTTTTCTGTTTTTAACAGTCTGGAAAACTGGCCAAAGTTTCCAGTGCAGCTGAATCATTTTAACGTTGCACCCAAAAACAGGCCGTTTCTGAAAATGTACCTGTCTGATAAACAGGTGAAAAGTTTAGAACTGGATGGTTGGAAGAGGAAAATTACAGTGAAATGGCAGCTGTTAAAATCAGTATTGAGCTGGTGAAATGTTCAGGAGGTTAAACCTGCAGTCAGTTTCCTGCTCCATCAGAGAACACCGAGGTGACACCAGAACTCACAACCACACTGAAGGAAGACATGGGGCAGCGTTTAGGTGCACTAAAGCTGTCTCATGGGTGCAGCTCAGGCTTGGTGGCGTCTGGTTGTGATTTCTGGTGTCACTGTTCACCGCAGGGCAGAGAGCAGCGAGGAGAATCAAAGCTGTTGATTGGTGTTTAAAAATCCCAAAGTCTGGCAGAAAAACATACAGGCTTCCTCCTGAGAGCACAACAGGTGAGTTCAGCTCCTCACGCTCCTCTTTGTCTGAGGCCTTTATTTTGGTAAACAGGAAGTGAAGCTGTGATGCTTGTCTTTGTGTCTGCAGGAGCTTCATAGCAGAGATGCAGCTTTTTGTGAAGCAGCTCGGCAGAAGTAAGATTCAGATGTTTCTTCATAAATGCTGTGATGTTAGTTTCAGCTAATCAGATGTAGTGAATGCAGCTTTAATGGTTTAAGGAAGAAAAAATAAACGTTTTTTTCCAGAGGTCTGTTTCACACGACTGATTTAAGTGCCGGTGTTCTTGCTAAGAGGGCTGTACTAAAGCCACATTCATGGGAAACGAAGATTGGAAGAAATGAATATTTACAGCATTTAAACAGTTTTTGAGGAGTTTTGTTATAATGCACAACAATACTGCTCAGCCAGGTTTTGCTGCATTGTGACCCCTTCAGAAGAATGTTGGTCAGAACTGTAATTTAATCCATTCCTACAAAACATCAAAACATCTCTGATCACTTGAGGCTCAAACATGTTAGCAAAAAGCACCGGTTGTCCTGAGAAAGTAAAAGGTAGTGGAAATAGGAGGTGTGATGAACAGCTCCAGAGAAGTCAAAAACTGTACCAGATTTAAATGTAGCCGATGAAGCTCACCTCCTCGTGTGCACCTGGGCCGTTTCCAGCACAGCTGCTATTTTTTAATCTCTCAATGGATCTGTTACATCTCCTGCCTCAGGACTGTGAGGCCCACAGAAATCAGATCCTTTCCTCTAAATGTTCTCCATAGCCTCTTTCCCACCAACAGGGTACCGGAGCCGTGAATTGAACCGTTAGGCGGGTTTTCCACCGCCGAAACACTCAGTGCTCGGCCGAAAAACGGTTTCAGTTCCGGCCCCGCAAACTAGCTGGTCTGGAACCAGGAACCCGTGCTGAAAGCGGCAGAAGGGCGTGACTCTGCCGTCTCAACATCAAGTTTTCTACCATATTACATGTGTATTAATGAGAAAAGCGAAGTGATTTTCACGGCTGTGAATTAGGTTGGGCTCTAAGGCTGAACTTGCTGCTTTGTATCAGTTCATATCACAGATAAAAGGACACAAAGTGCGTACTTGTCGTCTTGCTCTAATCACTGTCTGTGTTTCCCTCTGTGCTGCACACAGATGCTGCAGTAGTTTGGTTTGGACCCTAAAACGTATTTGCAGCACAGAAAGGAGAGCGTGTTCTCCCACGTTTGTGTGCTTCAGCTTCCGTGTCCAGACGAGGACCCGCCCACACTCATACGTAAAGGAGCAGTTCACAGAAACGCGGTGGGAACGCGGGCCCATTCTTAATCGTTTCGCCGGTTCATTGGGATCGGCACGGGAACTTGCTCCGGCTCCGGAACGTCGGCGGTGGGAAAGTAGCACATGAGACAAATTTTCAATTCAGTTCAAAACTCGGTGAGTGCTGAACAAAACGACGTCCATGCTCCTCACCTGCCACGCTGCCTTCAGCCTTGTGGTCCGAACCCATCTGGATGAACCCGAGAAAATCATCAGTTCATTTCAGGAGGTAGAGCAGGTCACCTACTAATCGGAAGGATGGGGCGGTTGGATTCCTGACTGCTCCAGGCTGCATGCCAAAATATCCTCGGGCAAGATACTGAACCTGAAGTTGCTCTCTGACGCAAGTGTTGGAATATGAATGAGTGTGAATGTTAGACAATAAGCACTTAGCTAAGTTTCATATGGAAGTGCTTGTATCAATGGGTGAATGCAAACATGTTGTATAAGCGCTTTGAGTGCTCAGAGTAGAAAAGCGCTATATAAGAACTAGTCCATTTACCATTAAACGGTTAAATCAGGTTTCTGGTCTCCGTGAACCTGTTCTCAGAAGGTTTTGGTCACACCTCATAGAGCAGATTAACATGTGACAAATATGATCAGAAGAATCATGAGCTGAGCACAAAAAATGTAAAAATAGCCACTTTATGTTTAACGTAAAACGTTGCTCGGTTTACTCCGCTCTGCAGGGATCACGGCTCGAGAGCACGGCTCCAACAAGAAGCTGGCGGCTCAGTCGTGCGCTCTGTCTCTGGTCCGACAGCTGTATCACCTGGGAGTTATCGAGGCGTACTCCGGGGTCACCAAGAAGAAGGAAGGAGAAACTGTACGCCAAAAGAAACGCAGATAAACACTGTGACGTGGCTCATTTTTAAAACCTGGAAATTAAAAACTGTGTTGTTGGTTTTTGCCCAGTTGGAGGCGTTTGAGGTCAACGTGTCTTCAGACCTTCGGCAGCAGTTGGCCACTGTGGTCCAGGAGCTTGGAGTCAACGTCCCCCCACCGGTGAGTCGCACAAAAACATTCGCACACGTGATGTTCGGTCTCCGTCAGTCAAATCTGCCCTGCAAATGCAGATATTAAATAGATGGAAGCAGTGTGGTCTAATGAATCTCGACTTCTGCCATGATCTGAAGTAGGGCTGCTCGATTATCAGAAAAAATCATAATCACGATTATTTAACACGAATATTCACTGACTTTCTAAACTTTGCATTTATTGACCTTAAAAAACAGTGAATACCTGAAATCTAGTGCAGTTCTACAATCTGTTGACAATAAATATTACATTGAAAATACAGAATATATAAATAAAATCTAAAAATATATAAGTAAATTGCAACATAAATAAATATGATATAAATGAAACACAATAAATAAATAGAAATATAATGCCAGTTATCGACTAATAATACCAGGAAGAAATAGGACCAAGTTATTTAGACCAAATAAATTTGCTCATATTTTATTGCCACAGCATCTGAACAGATCCTGTACATGTACTGTAAGGTTTGGTATCAACGTTGATGGGGACGTTTTCAGGGTCTGGTGCTAATCACACCCGCAGAGCAAATATTGGTAGGGATATCTCCTTACCGTCCCTACCGCCATAGCCCAGAGCAAACAGGAAACATGCTCAGCCTCAGACTAAATCAGGATTATTGAGGCCGACACAGCAAATGCCGGTTATACTGGCAGCAAATGCCGGTTATACTGGCAGCAAATGCCGGTTATACTGGCAGCGCTGTGATGTTTGTGTAGTGATCCATCCCTTTAGCACAACTAGGCTGGATTATTGTAACACTTTGTATGTTGGTGTTAGCCAGGCTTCCCTATCTTGTCTACATCTGGTTCAAAATGCTGCTGCGCGGCTCTTGACGGGATCACGGCAGAGGGAGCGTATTACTCCTGTTTTATCCTCACTGCACTGGCTGCCTGTCCATTTTAGAATTCTTTTATTTGTTTGTAAGTCATTACATGGCCTTGCCCCACCTTATCTCACCGAGTTGCTGCAGTTACATACTCCTTCCCGGTCACTCAGATCAGCTGACCAGCTGTACCTGGATGTGTCAAGGACACAGCGGAGGCTCAGAGGAGACAGAGCCTTTGCTGTGGCAGCTCCTAAAATCTGGAATTCACTGCCATTGGGCATTAAACAGGCCTCGTCATTGGCCAATTTTAAATCTGCTCTTAAGACATATCTTTTTCATTTGGCCTTTGACTAGTATGAGCTGCTGTTTTGTTTTGTTTTTATTTTATTTATTTATTTATTTATTTTTTAGGATAAACTGTGTATTTTATTGTTTTTATTTACTGATTTTTTTTTTTTTTTTACCTTTTTTAAATTTTATCTTCTCTTGTCCTGATGTGTTTTATGTACAGCACTTTGGTCGGTGGTTACTGTTTTTAAAGTGCTTTATAAATAAACTTAGCTTGTGGATGGTGCAGATCCCACCGTGTGTTAATCACCTTGCGGTCGTGTCCCGGTGTTTCACTTGCGGTGTGGCTGACAGAAACAAATAAAATTCCCGGACTCTTTTTCCATGTCCCAATAGCCAGTCTCAATAGCCGGGGATTGGTCCACCAGGCCCTCCGCCCTTGGCCACCACCCAACACACACTGCACCCGACCCCTACGACCCCTCCTGTGGGTGGTGGGCCTACCGGAGGGTGCGCCCATGTCGTCTCTTTGGGCTGTCCCCGGCTGGGCACCACGGGCTAATGCCCGGCCATCAGACGCTCTCCTTCAAACTCCCTCCCCAGGCCTGGCTCCAGCCTGGGGTCCCGGTAACCCTATCCCGTGCAGGGTAAACAGTTCCCTTGTTGACATTTCCATAGGGGTCTTCTGAAATAAAATGCCAGGACTCTTTTTTTTTTTCCCAGCCGCAGAGAGAGCTTGGTCCGTATAGCTGGCAATAAATCAGACTCGTTTCCTGTGGGTGTTGGACTCCGTCAGGGCTGCCCTTTGTCACCGATTCTGTTCATAATTTTTATGGACAAAATTTCTAGGCGTAGCCAGGTGGCAGAAGGCTTCTTCCTTGGTGGCCTCAGAGTCTCATCTCTGCTCTTTGCAGATGATGTGGTCCTGTTGGCTTCATCAGGGGGGGGCCTCCAGCTCACAGTGGAACAGTTCGCAGTCGAGTGTGAAGCGGCCGGCGTGAGAATGAGCACCTCTAAATCTGTGGCCATGGTCCTCAGCCAGAAAAGGGTGGAGTGCCATCTCCGGCTCATGGACAAGTTCCTGCTCCAAGTGGAGGAGTTTAAGTATCTCGGGGTCTTGTTCATGAGTGACGGGAGAAGGGAGCGGGAGATCAACGGGCGGATCGGGGGCCCCTTCTGCAGTGATGCGGATGCTGCGTTGGTCTGTCATGGTGAAGGGGGAGCTGAGCGTCAAAGCAAATCTGTCGATTTACCGGTCGATCTACATCCTTACATCCAAAGCTCCATCCACGAGCTTTGGGTCGTGACCGAAAAAATAAGATCGCAAATACAAGCAGCAGAAATGAGCTTCCTCTAAAGGGAGGCTGGTCTCTCCCTTAGAGATAGGGTGAGTGCGGCCATTGGGGAGCTGCTCAAAGTAGAGCCGCTGCTCCTCCACATCAAAAGGAGCCGGTTGAGGTGGCTCGGCATCTGGTTAGGATGCCTCCTGGGCGCCTCTTGGGTGAGGGGTTCTGGGCATGTCCTACATGGAGGAGGCCCCGGGGTAGACCCAGGACATGCTGCAGAGATTATATCTCTTTGGTGGCCTGGGAACGCCTTGGGGTCCCCCTGGATGAGCTGGTGGAAGTGGCTGGGGAGAGGGAAGTCTGGGCTTCTCTGCTTAGGCTCCTGCCCCCACGACCCGGCCCTGGATAAGTGGAAGAAATGGATGGATGGACTCTTTTTTTTCCTCCTGGGTCAGTTTTTTTCAGCTCCCTACAGGAGTTTTCTGGTGTTTGAGTCCTTATATTAATGCTATGATTATTATTCCTTATATTGAGACGATGATTGTTCTCTCACTGATAAATTCAAAAACTCCAGGGAAAAGTAGTCAGAAGTGCACAGAAGGAATCTGCGGTGCTGAACAGGTCAATCAGAACTGTTGAGTCAACCTGATGTGGTGTTAGATTTCCTGGGACGTCAGGTTACGCCAAAAAAAAACAAGTCAGGTTACACCATTGGTTACTGCGTCAGATTCAGAGGGGTTTACGGTTAGCCCCACAAAGACCCAATGCAGAAGCATAATTCCAGCCTGAGAGTTTACTTGCAGAGCGTAAAGTGGCGTCATTTTAATAATAATTGTTTTTTGTTGATTACACTGTTTTTGTGATCGTTTGGAGCCAAAATCAAAATTCGATTAATTGCACATCCTTATTCTGAAATCCCAAACGTCTGCTCTCACTCTTGCCATCGTGCATGTCTTTATGGCTGCTTTAGACAGGAAAATGAATTTTGTGCCATCCACAGCAACCAGATCTGAAACCAGTGAAACCCCTTTGGTAGAAGCTCTGCAGAAATTATGTGATGAGTGTGCCTGTAACTCCTGCTCATTGTCAAAATGAGCACAAAGCTGTAGTGAAACGATTGTGAGGTGCATGTACAGTGGAATATATTTATGTTTGTGGTTGTAATGTGACAAAATATGGAAAAGTTCAAGGGGTATGAATGGTTTTGCAAGCCACTGTAGGTTCAGTTTGGTGTGTAACGTGAAGGTTCTTCTATGTTCCAGCCTTCGGACCCCAGCAGCCCAGTGTCTCTGGCTCAGGGGAAGCTAGCACAGTTCGAGCCGTCGCAGCGTCAGACCGGAGCCGGAGTCGTTCCCTGGTCGCCGCCTCAGGTCAACTGGAACCCCTGGACCAGCAGCAACATTGATGAGGGGCCACTGGCCTACGTGAGTCTTAAAAGCCCTGAAAACTTTGACAGAGAAATATATTTCCTAAATTGCATCAGCTGCTGGCTTGTTGCTCTTTATTGGCAGGTATTCAGAAAATGTGCTGGAGAAGGGAATGAAGTTGTAGTAGTCTGTCAGATGAAGGAGGACAGTAATTTCAGAGGCCCGTAGGGTGTGCTGAAAAGTAAAACCAAGTGTCTTCAGAGCCGTGCAGCTCTTCCCTTCTCCTTTCAAACTCTTTTTCTTGCCAAAACTTTACTGTGGACTAACTTCAGAGCGAGTCGTGGTGAAACCCCACCTTAAAAAAGCCTTCTTTAACCCCTTCAGTGCACTCCGGAGCAGATCAGTGGTGACTTGCACAGCGAGCTGACTTACCAGCTGGAGCATGACGAAAACCTGCAGAAGGTCGGTTTAGTTTCTTTACCTTTGCATCTGCTATACTCAGTGTGTGCAGCAAGGCTTAAGAGACGCTGTCGTTCAGATCCTGATGGACCGCGAGCAGTTGCCTGTCAAACAGTTTGAGGATGAGATCATGGCGGCCATCGAGAGAAACCCTGTGGTGATCATCCGAGGAGCGACGGGCTGCGGTAAAACCACTCAAGTTCCTCAGTACATCCTGGATCGCTTCATCAAGGGGGGCCGCGCATCCGACTGCAACATCGTGGTTACCCAGGTAACACCCGCCGCCGAGGAATCCTCTCATACGGACGTGGCTGAGCTAATTTAACCAACTGTGACAGTTCCTTATCAGAACAGCCGATGAACCAATGTTACAGCTGAATACATTTTTAGCAGCATTTATTTTATTCCATGAAGCAAATTTAAGTGTAACTAATAAAATGTGAAGGTTATAAAGGTTACAGGTTAACTCCAGTCAGTCCCTGTTGCTGCTGCTGTCTTTTTAAAGTACATTGCTATTTCTAACTCCACTTCATCGCTGTTTGAGCTCAGTGTACCCTGAAAATCTGCCAGTCCACACAGCAGTGCTGACTTCCTCCTTCTCTGCAGCCCAGGCGCATCAGCGCTGTGTCTGTGGCTGAGAGAGTCGCCTTCGAGAGAGCAGAGGATCTTGGGAAAAGCTGCGGCTACAGCGTCCGATTTGAGTCTGTCCTCCCTCGACCCCATGCCAGCGTCCTCTTCTGCACTGTCGGTACGGAAACCACTCTCAGAAAACTCAATGACCTGTTCGATAAAGAAGCAGTGAAGGTGTCGGTTACCTGGTTGGACCAGAAATCTCATGAGCTGCTACCAGAGAAGGTTCAGTGGGGAACAGATATGTAACGACTCTGTCATGAACGTCTATGAGTGTGTTTTGTGTTTCAGGTGTTCTGCTGCGGAAGCTCGAAGCAGGAATCCGTGGTATCAGCCACGTCATCGTTGATGAGATCCACGAGCGAGACATCAACGTGAGTCCACGTATTCACTGATTTTTCAGAAGCTTATTGAGCAAAAAATACCTGGGGGGCACCTCTTGAGTGGTGTTGCAGGTTCCTCTCTCTGACCCTCTGTGTGTCCGTGCAGACGGACTTCCTCATGGTGGTCCTCAGAGACGTGGTCCAGGCCTACCCCCACGTCCGCGTCATTCTCATGTCGGCCACCATTGACACCACCATGTTCAGAGAGTACTTCTTCAACTGCCCTGTCATCGAGGTGTTCGGACGCACCTTCCCCGTCCAAGGTACCTCCGACTCACCTGCCTCACCTGTGTGTAGAAACATTACTGAATCTTTGGGGTTCATTTTAAGTTTCATACATTCACCCAAGATCAGACCAGTGCGTGCCAGGTTTATCTCTATAAAACTATTACAATGCCCTTTAAAAACATGTGTGCAGGACACTGAAATGTCTTCAGGGGCACTTGTCCTTGGAATTTTCTGTAACTCATGATAAACAATCTGTGACCAAAAAGGCCAAAAATATCAGCTGTATTGGGCGTAGCCAAGAGGTTTGGCTGCAAATACGGTGAAAAGTTAGTCCCACGTTTGGTTCCTGCCTGGTTGGACCAGTCCTACGTGCTGTCCCATTCCTGATGTTCCCCTTTGTTCCTGTCCACATTCCTAAATGTAAGGAAGGATGGTGCATCTGCCTTGTTTTTTCTAAACTAAAGCCTTGTGCTGGAAACTGACCCTAAACTGTTTTTACATTAATGATCAGTATAATAAAAATTCACTGTTTATATCAGCAGAATAATGGCTTTGGTTCTTCTGCAACTTGAAAACTCTTCTTTGTTTGCAGAGTATTTCCTGGAGGACTGCATCCAGATGACCAAGTTTGTCCCTCCACCAATGGACCGGAAGAAGAAGGACAAAGATGAGGAGGGAGGAGACGACGACGTAAGAAACTTTTTCAACTTGGACTTAAAGTATCCGGATCTAAACGTCTGCTGACACGGAGAAAATGCTTCTGTCTTTTCTCGGCAGACTAACTGTAATGTGATCTGTGGGCCGGAGTACACGCCGGAGACGAAGCATTCGATGGCTCAGATCAACGAGAAGGAAACATCCTTCGAGCTGGTGGAGGCGCTCCTGAAGTACATCGAGACGCTGCAGGTGGCCGGTGCCGTGCTCGTCTTCCTGCCCGGCTGGAACCTCATTTACTCCATGCAGAAACACCTGGAGTGCAACCCACACTTTGGTACGCATCACAAATACCAACGATGGCCTCAAATGCAAATTTACATAATTTTAAATGCTTTACGTCACTGTTGATGAACTTTTTGGTGGGTGGAACCGTCTTCCCCGACATTTGGTTCAGACTCTGGGTCTTGCAGGGGAAAAGCAGGAGAGACTTCTTCAAGCTTGTTTGTCCAATGATATGATTTTTGGAAGCCTCCATTTATTTATTTCCTGCTCTGCCAAGTTAAACTTGAACATGGATTCAGCGACAGTCCAGCTGGTGTTTTTAGTTTTGTCACTCATCGTGTGAGGACACTTTAAAAATGCTGTTTGTTGTTTCAGGAAGCGGCCGGTACCGAATCCTGCCGCTTCACTCTCAGATACCTCGGGAGGAGCAGAGGAGGGTGTTTGATCCAGTTCCTGATGACATCAGAAAGGTCAGTGGTGTAAAAACACTAAAAACTTTTATTTTCATTTTAATTTGTGGCATTTTAATCGTTTCAAAGCCTTCAGGTCACTTCTCGAGCTTATAAAATTGTTATTAATGACACCCGTGGCCATCAAGTGAACTGCAGTCATCAACGTGTTGCTCGGATTTGCACTCAACGCACATTAACAATCAATATGTGAGCCAGAAGGACACACAGAGCGGCCTGTATCCTTTTTACCTGCATATCAGTTAAATCACAGCAAAGCTGACCTGGATGTGAAGAAGCTGCCAATGTCAGATACATGCTACACACCTCTATATAGAAAAGAGCCTTTAATAAAAAAGCATTAAATGATGTAAAACGCTGCATTGAGCGTGTCTAAACAGCACACTGATGTTTCAGGTGATTCTCTCCACCAACATCGCAGAGACGAGCATCACCATCAATGACGTCGTCTACGTCATCGACTCCTGCAAGTAAGTGTGCCACTGCTGCGGACCGTGAGCCTTCAGACGTCTACTTTTCCTTCCTGAAATCAGTGTCTGAGGGGATTAAAGGTTAAACGTCACACTGTCGCTGTCGTCACAGGCAGAAAGTGAAGCTCTTCACCTCCCACAACAATATGACCAACTATGCCACCGTCTGGGCCTCCAAGACCAACCTAGAGCAGAGGAAAGGTCGAGCCGGCAGAGTCCGGCCGGGGTTCTGCTTCCACCTCTGCAGCCGTGCTCGTTTCGAGAGGTAAGACCCGTTAACCCCCCCACCCTCAGCCCACCGTAGGCTGCAGTGTTGTGTGAACAGGTGTGTGTGTGGCTCTGCAGGTTGGAGACTCACATGACTCCAGAGATTTTCAGGACTCCACTGCATGAAGTTGCCCTGAGCATCAAACTGCTGAGACTCGGAGGCATCGGGCACTTCCTGTCCAAGGCCATCGAGCCGCCGCCGCTGGATGCCGTCATCGAGGCTGAACACACTCTGAAAGGTACAACAGGCCCCTAATCTGTCTAATCTTGGCAATTGGAGTTCAGTTCTTGGTAGGTAAACAGATCACTGGTGCCAGTGTTGGTGCTTAGCTGGGGGACGTGTGACTTTGTATTATCTCCATCGCAGTGGTGACTGATGCTGTAGTTATGAAAGAGGAAACAAAAACGGGGCAAACAGGGAGCCTTGAGGAACACCACATATAATCAGCGGACTGTTAGACATGTAGGCTAATAACCTCATCATTTTATTTTTGATGAGCAGTAGAGCTGCAGCTATCAGTTATTTCAGTAATTCAGGGTTTCCGCGGGGTAGTAAAAGGTAGTAAATCAAATGAGCTCAAATTAAGGCTATTAAAAGGTAACAAACAGAATTTGACTTGGTAGTAAAGTTTTCATCACCCCTTCAATATATTTAGAGTTTTCCATTGATGCAGACTTTTTAAGTTTAACTATAAAATCTGTATAGAAATATAACTGCTCAGCAGGACCTGAGCTGATGTTGATAGACTCGATTGGTTCCGCTGTCCGATCTGCTGTGCGCATGTGCGGAGTCATTTTGCACCTCGTCATGGAAAAATCTAAGTTTTCACAACTTTGGCTCGATGACCTGGCATTCAAAGACTGGCTTAACCCTCTGGAGTCCACGGACGCGCTTGCACGTCAAAATGACATCGCTGATTTTAGATGACGTAGCATCGCCACTTCGCTCTCAGACTGCTGGCTTACTTGTGGTTCCTAGGATACTTAAGAGTAGAATGGGAGGCAGAGCCTTCAGCTTTCAGGCGCCTCTTCTGTGGAACCAGCTTCCAGCTTGGATTCAGGAGACAGACACCCTCTCTATTTTTAAGATTAGGCTTAAAACTTTCCTTTATGATCAAGCTTATAGTTAGGGCTGGATCAGGTGACCCTGAACCCTCCCTTAGTTATGCTGCTATAGGCCTAGTCTGCTGGGGGGTTCCCATAATGCACTGTTTCTTTTCATTCACCTTATTTACTTTGTTTATACTCCACTCTGCATTTAATCATTAATTGATATTAATCTCTGGCTCTCTCCCCTCAGCCCCCCCTCAGCAGATGACCCCCCCCCTCCCTGAGCCTGGTTCTGATGGAGGTTTCTTCCTGTTAAAGGGAGTTTTTGTCACCAAGTGCTGCTCATAGGGGGTCGTTTTGACTGTTGGGTTTTCTCTGTATTATTGTAGGGTCTTTACCCACAATACAAAGCGCCTTGAGGCGACTGTTTGTTGTGGTTTGGCGCTATATAAATAAAATTGAATTGAATTGCTGCCATGAATCGAAAGTGCAGACTTCAAACTATGTACCAGTTTTTAAATTACGTTGATAGACCAAGTAAAACCAGAGTTATGCCCAATAGTTTATGCCATGCTTTTTCCTGTATATCGTCCTCACCTTCGATGCGCGTTTTGTTTAGAAATAAACGGTGACAATGTGAGTTTCGCTAACAGGAAGTGCTTGCTAATATAAACAAAATACAACAAAATAATTCCCGACAACACCTTTCCTACTGGTGGAAAAATGCACCATATCAACAATCAGAAAATTATGCAGTAACACGATGCATTTGGGTGCATTTGGCTGCTGAGGAGCAGATGAAAAAGTGGTAAAAGAGACAACATTACAACATTACTCAGTCTTGTGGAGTACAGAAACTGTTTTTTGAGGTGGCATAAATAATTTGTGTAGCATCTTAATGTGAGTCCTGCAAATAGTTGTACACAAAAACACCTGAGGCCTTCCCTGCATTTTAATGTCAATAGTTGTATTTAACTTTATTATTTACTATATTTTTACACAAGTTTTGAAAATTTACAACTTATTTGCATTCTAAGTTGTAAAAATGATTTGTTAAGCATGTTTGTGATTTTTAAAGTAAAAAAAAATGTATGTGATTATAAGTCCAATGTGTTAATACAGTATGTCAAAATGAAAGAATAACTATACAGTCACACACATGAGGTTGTGCTAAAAAAATGACACCAAACAAGGTAAACAGTTTCTAAGGTCAACTGTAAAGCTACAAACAAAAGTAGTCAAAAATGGCCAAATGTACCTCGGACCCCAGAGGGTTAAACCGGTCATGGGGAATGATCGAGAGGCGTTTTGTAAAGTGTGCAGAAAAAATATAAATTTGACCCGAAACGGTGTGACGGCGATCAAATCACACCGAGCATCCACCGTTCACCAGCAGCGGATTCATGTTTTTTGGTGCTACACAAAGCGCTGCAACTGCAACCTCAAGGTCAGCTACGAGCACAAGTATCACTGTCACACCTCAGCACCAAACCGGTATTCCAATATTCTACTGGAAAATAAATCATCGGCTTGTGAAACGTGAATTTCATTGTCTTTTGTTTATGTTCTCAAATTTCCTGAGTCTTCTTTAAATATTGGAATATTAATGTGTATGAGGTCTTAGTCCAGACAAAGTCACAGTTACACCTTCAAGTAAGTGGAATAAAGTTTTGTCTTCGGTGAGAGATGGGCGATCATCTTAGTGCTGTGAATCCACCGCCACCCCAAAAAAGGCTGCTGATCGATTTCGTGCTGGTAGTAAAAATATTTTAGAGGCACTAAAATAGTTAGTAAAAGGCAGTAAACTGAACTCTAGGATTCCTGTATAAACCCTGTAATTGAGTATTCTGTTGATTAATCAAGTAATTGGATAAGAAATACTTCTATTAATGAGCAATAATGAATATTTAAAAGAGAAAACACCTTTTAAAATTAACCGCCCAGTTTCCATTTTAGAAACTTTCAAAAGAACTAAAGCCTTTCATTGTATTCATGGGCCATGCTAAAATTACATTAAAATTATTTTAAAGAAAACATTTGTAGGGTCTTTACCCACAATACAAAGCGCCTTGAGACGACTGTTTGTTGTGATTTGGCGCTATATAAATAACATTGAATTGAATTTGCTTAAATACAAAAGTAAATGGCCACAAGTACAGTAATGACAAATATAGCAATAAGGTGTACGTGCAGCCTGAACTAAGGCATAAAATAGGCTTTACTCTTTCTTACATCAGGAGGAGCCAAAAACAGTTCTGACGGTGTATGTGCTGCTGGATGAGGGTGTGTGTGTGTGTGTGCGGGCCTTTAAAGGAGCATGAAGCAATGAGGTTCTCAGGTTTGTCCTGAGCTTTGATGTTTCCTGCTGCAGAAGACAGAAGTTCTGATGGTGACATGTTCATAATTAATATTAATAATAATTCAGTGTCCAACCCAACAGCCCAGGTCAGTGACTCAGAGTTTTACTGGCCTAAAGGTTTTATTTTTAAATACAATTTAATTTATATTTTTTTATATTTCATATTAATCTAATTCTTCAAAATGTTCCTAAAGCTTTGAAATAAATACAGTCTCGTGGATAAAATGAAGCATTACAGTAATTTTTAATGGAGTTTTTGGAGTTACTCGATGAACAGTTTGGGTGTTTGTTTCAGAGCTGGACGCTCTGGACTGCAACGATGAGCTGACTCCTCTGGGGCGGATTCTGGCTCGACTGCCCATCGAGCCTCGGCTGGGGAAGATGATGATCATGGGCTGCATCTTCCAGTCAGTTTCTCGTCTCTTTGCCTTCTGATTCACGTCTCGGCATCCTGTCTTTAAGTTAAATTCTCATTTTCGTGTCTCCCTCTAGCGTCGGCGATGCGATGTGCACCATCTCGGCGGCCTCGTGTTTCCCGGAGCCGTTCATCAGTGAGGGAAAACGTCTCGGGTTCGTGCACAGAAACTTTGCTGGCAGTCGCTTCTCGGATCACGTGGCGCTGCTGTCTGTGTTCCAGGCCTGGGACGATGTCAGGTCTGTGTGGGCTGTTTTACTTACAGACAAGGGCGTAGGAATGAGTTTACTGTTTAGGCGGGGGGGGCACATATCAGAAACTCGACAGATCCATAAATACTCGGAGCAAAGCGCAAAAAACTGCTATGTGATCTTTTACTTTCTTTTTTCAAATGTTTTTTGGAAAAATAGTGTTGTGTACACCTGTATTATTGCATGTGTGATTTACATATGTATATGTTTTATAATCATCAGATGTGGGCAAACCACCAAACAAAATGACTTGAGTCTTATCAAGCATAATGACCGTGTAATTCAGGGCTGTACGCTTACTTTATCAGGTGGCCGCACTGGTACAAGCAAGCTAAATATTTTAGTAGCACAAAAATAATTTATTAGCACACACAAGTGCAAAGTTTGATATGTTTTATTGGTGGAAAACATTTAATACTAGTCAAAAATGCATTTATGATGGTTGACTGTCAACAGAACTGGTTCTTTAATTAAACAACGTTCTGACATGAAAGAAGCCTCACAGATAATGTAATAAACAAATTATTCACTTTTTAATATCAACCTTAAATAAAAAACAGCTATTAAAATATACCTATTGAGTTTGAAACTCTGTTTGGCCAGCAAACAGAATCTAATAAATAAAAATAAATATCAATAAAAATAATAACCAACAGAAATAAAAGTGATACCTCTCACATTTAATAGACAAGCTGTGTGCCTGCCGTTGAACTTTACAGCCCTGCATTTAATAAGTGGCCAAACAGCTGCCGGAGCGCACAAAAGGTTTAAAACATTGGTCAAAAGAGCCAAAACGTTTTGTCCGCCTCTCATTTTCAGCCACAAACTGCTCGCAAATTGACTTCCTGTCCAGGATGTCAACTTTATCCTGAATATGAAAGTAAAGTGACAACAAGACGTTATAAACAAGCATGTTCACGGCAACATTCCCACAGACCGTTTTTACCTCATTCAAAGAGTTTCTGACTCCTGCCGCTGGCTCCGCCTCCCAAACACTCAGAGCCATTCAGAGGGGGGCGGGGGGGAGCACAGTGACATGACGCTATTTTGCGCCTTCAAAATAAAAGCGTGCGAGGTTTCAGTATTTTTCTCCTCCAGTGTAATTTTTGGGTGGTAAAAATGTGTCTGTCTCCAATATAGGGGGGGATACACCCCCCCCCAGTTCCTACACCTATGCTTACAGATTAACAGCGTCAGCTGCAGGGCACAAGTAACTTTGTTGATAGAGTGGTAAAGTTACAAAACAGTGACGCGAGGTGTCGTTTTTCTCCCTGAAACGATTGGACAGCAGCTGCAAAGGTAATGAACACTTTGTTGTCGTGCTCATGCTCAGGATTAACGGGGAGGAGGCGGAGAGTCGCTTCTGTGAGCACAAACGTCTCAACATGTCGACTCTGAGGATGACCTGGGAGGCCAAAGTTCAGCTGAAGGAGATCCTGGTGAACTCTGGGTTCCCCGAAGGTACCCGAACACACCACTCTGACACATAAAGCTGCCTTTGAACCTGCAGAGAGCTCACCTGTGCTGTCGCTCCCCTCAGAGTGTCTCATGACGCAGATGTTCAACACGGTGGGACCGGACAACAACCTGGACGTGGTGGTTTCTCTGCTCACCTTCGGCTCGTACCCCAACGTCTGCTACCACAAAGAGAAGAGGAAGATCCTGACCACCGAAGGCCGCAACGCCCTCATCCACAAGTCCTCCGTCAACTGTCCCTTCAGCAGTCACGACATGATCTACCCATCGCCGTTCTTCGTCTTCAGTGAGAAGGTGAGACAAACGCCACGATTTTATTTTTGTGTTATTTCTTTAGGTTTTCTGTCAGAGCATCGCTGGCCAACATTTCAGTGGAAGTAATGAGAATCCTTGTTTAGCATCTCTCAGGTGGTTTGGAGATTATGTTGTAAGTATGGAAACTTTCCTGAATGTTGTCAGATCCGAACCAGAGCAATCTCGGCCAAAGGGATGACTCTGGTCAGTCCTCTGCAGCTGTTGCTGTTTGCCTGCAAGAAGATCACCTCCAACGGGGAGATCGTGGAGCTTGACGATTGGTGAGAGAGCGTCGCAGTCTGACGTCTGAGCTCTCGTTAATGATGATGCACAGTCTCAGTGACCTGTCACCTTTAATATTTGCAGGATCAAACTGAAGGTTCCTCACGAGGTGGCGGGGGGCATCCTGGCTCTGCGGGCCGCTCTGGAGGCCGTGGTGGTGGAGGTGACCAAAGACCCGGAGTACATCAGACAGATGGACCAAACCAATGAGCGGCTCCTCAACATCATCAGACACGTCTCCAAACCGTCAGCGGCCGGGCTCAACATGATGGCCAACAACCAGAGGTACACCCCCACCCCCAAATACAGCCATGACCTGGACTCTTTTTGATCTTCTTTAGTCTCTGCTTCATCATCATCATCATCATCTTCCTCTGTTAATATTCACATCTCCTGATGACTCCTCTTCTCTGTTTGTGTGTCTGTACAGGATGGGTGACGGTCCACGACCTCCAAAGATGCCTCGTTTTGATGGAGGAGGAGGAGGAAGCAGCTACAGGGGAGGATACGGAGGAGGGGGATACAGTGGAGGATATGGAGGAGGGGGGGGGGGTTATAGAGGAGGATATGGAGGAGGAGGGGGATACAGAGGAGGTGGATCAGGATACAGGGGTGGTGGAGGAGGTGGTTACAGGGGTGGTGGAGGAGGTGGTTACAGGGGAGGTGGAGGATACGGAGGAGGCGGTTATAGAGGGGGAGGTGGTTACGGGGGAGGTGGAGGATACAGAGGAGGATATTAGAAATGATAAAAAGGAGGAAACTTGTGCGTTTGTCTATTTCTTCTTTAGTTATTGTTGTAGAAAATGTAATCAGAGCCGTGATGATGAGCAGGTGGAAGATTAATGTGACCCTCTGCAGCTGAAACACTGATCAGGAATCTGCTGACGTTTGTTTTATTGATGACTGATAACCAATAAACCTTTGATATTCCCCCTGTGCTGGTTTTTTTTTTGCTCCTCCTCTTCACACTCCATTTAACTCTGTGATGAAGATTCAACTCATCGGGACTCTTTTGGCTTTAAACACAAACTTGACGTCCATCAAACAAACCAGAAAGTTTAAATACATTTGAAATTCCAAGGAAAGCCTTTCTGATCACACCTCGGCTCACTGAGGTATTCAGCCGGATAAAAAGGTTTTATGTTTTTGAAGCTGCTCAGTACCATTAAGCACCAGCAGGAGGCGCTGTCTCGCTTTATTTTGTACCTTATTTAAGCAGATCCAAAAGTGAATAACAAATTTAAAAATTTTTATGCTTTTTTACGCTTCTTTGTATCAATCTTGGACTTTTTTGTGGTAATTTTTTACATTTTTGACTTAGTATTGAACTTTGACCCATGAGGAAACAGGGCAGACACAGTGTGTTGTCATGTGCCTAAAAACCTTGGACTCAAGTTGGTCTGCAAAATTCAACAAGCTGCTCTTCCATCAAACCTTCATGAAGCTGGATCAGCTCCCACAGGGACACCTGCAGGCAGCGTGTCACCAAACTAAACCCGCCGTGATGGACGCGCTCAGCAGGGAACCTTTCATTTCTTTGGGGGCATCTTTAACATTTGTGGTCATATTTGAGTGTCGTGCAGAGCTGCAGTAACTGGACTACTAACCACTGCCAACATCAAATTTGCATCTCAAGAACATCCTCGCAGCTTCTTTTGTGTCATTTTTAACTAAAATGTTACAGTTGAAACACAAAATATCAGATATTTGCAATGATTGTCCACAATGTAAATATTATTTATAATTTATATTATAATTTATAAAAGTGTGTATAGTGTATAGTATATAGAGTATAGTGTATAGTGTGAATTACTTTTTTTATTTTTATTTTATTCTTCTTATTTATATGTGTGTGTATATATGGTTGCAGGTACAAAATACATTTCACTGTGCATTGTACTGTGTATAACTGTGCATGTGACAAATAAACACTATCTTATCTCTGATTTTAACATTTTTATTATGAATCAACTTTAATGTTACTTCCATGTTGCCACAGCCATGTGTTTGATTATAAATTATAAATAAATGACACTAATTTAGCCACAGTCAGTAAACAGCTTTTAATCTGGCCCTCTGTGGTCACAGCCCTGCCCCCCTATGAGCGAGCTGCAGGGACTGAAGGGCCAACTTTCAGCTTTAATTCATGGCGTTCCATAAAAAACTGGTCCAGATGTTTTTATGCACCCCGTGTCCAGAGGCTCAGAAATCAGGGGACTAACTCATTTTAAATATGAAGATGGTTTTTCATACTTGGACTAAACTCTTTTGCAGTCAGTGACGGCCCGATCATCAGCTGCTCCTCTCCTCCATCCTCCTTTGCTCTTCCCTGGGTGACAAGAAGAGCAAAGGATGGAGCAGAGGACACTCTCCATTGAAAGGATCCTGGAAGCTTCAGGCCCATCAGGTTCTCTCCAAAGTTTTGTCAGCGTGAGCATTTGGACCCTGCTGTTGTCAGGGATGTTTGAGTAATGATGACCCCAGGTATTCCACCTTCATCCACCTTCACTCTCTTACACCTGTCTCCCTCTCATTCACACATGTGGATTTTGTCCTGCTTCTACTGACTTTCATACCTCCACCTCCCCAGGCTCACTGCACATCACAGTGTCATCTGCAAACATCAGAGTCCACAGAGACTCCTGCTGACCTCAGCTGTCAGCCTGTCCATCACCACTGAAACAGGAAGGAGCTCAGAGCAGGTCCCTGATTTGATCCCACCCACACCTTCAACCCACTTGTCACTCCTACCACACACCTCACCACAGCTCCTCTCTGTCCTCATAGATGTCCTGCACCACTCTCACATTCTTCTCTGCCACTCCTGACTTCCTCATGCAGTACCACAGTTCCTCTCTCAGCAGCCTATCATCTGCTTTCTCTGGATCCACAAAGATTCAGTGAAGCTCCTTCTGACCTTCTCTAACTTCTCCATTATCACTCTCAGCAAACATCGCAGAGTTCTTTCTCAGCATGAAGCCATCCTGCTGCTCACTGATCATCACCTCTCACCAAGCACCAAGCTTCAACACCTCTTTCTCAGATCTTCATGCTGTGGCTCATCAGCTTCCTATCTCTGAGGTTCAGCAGCTGCTCATCAGCCTCGTTCCTGAAAATCAGTCCCAGTGCACTTCCTCTCCATTCCTCACCCTCCAAGACTGTGTTAAACAATCTCGTCAGAAGGTCCGCTGCCCTCTCTCCTGGACGTCTCCATACCTCCACAGGTGTCATCTGCATCAGTCACCGGGCTGAATGCTGGCGCGTTTGGCTGCTGCTATCCTGGGTGTAATTTTCTATGATTTTGATTACTTCTGAACCCCACAGTAATGTGGTCCAACAAGTTGTTTACATGGATTGGACTCACTTGGATCATTCTTTCCCTGTTATGGAAACCGGCGGTATTGATAATCCAATACTCAGAATTTTTACAACTTCGGTTTAATTTAGCTGTGCCGCTTCCACTGGTGCTGCATCTTCACCCAGACGTCACCTGGCATGTCCACAGGAGATGTATTCACTGAGGCTCCTGCTGGAAGTATTGCACTGACACCAAACCGATACGAACCTTCTGGTCAACTTTTCCACGACCACTAATGAAACCCAGATGGACTGCTGAGTGCAGAGTCCTGGCTAGCCTAGCCAGGTCGGCCAATGGCGCGCCGGTGACAAACATTATCGGCTGTGGACTCCTGAATACTCGCTGACTCACCAACAAAGGACTTCTGCTCTTTGATCGCATCACTGATCATAAGAACTTTATGTGTCTAACTGAGACATGGCAGCAAAATAATGATTTTTCCCAGCTGAACCAAGCTACTCCACCTGGGTTTGCTTACATGTCTCGGTCACGTGACACCGGTCGTGGAGGTGGTCTTGCGACATTTTACCAGGAGAAATGGAAAGTCTCGTCTGTCTCTGTACCCCACTTTACCTCATTTGAATGTATTGCCCTGCAGATAAATGGAGCTGTGCCCACGATTGTAGCAGTTTTATACCGTCCACCCAAAAGAAACTCAGATTTTATAAATGAGCTCTCTGCATGTCTGACCTCATTATTCACTGTCACCCAATTTTATCTTGCTGGGTGACTTTAATGTGCATATGGATAATGCCACAGACCCACTCACCAAGGATCTCACATCCTGATGTCAACTTTCCCACTCATACAAACGCCACACATTGGACCTTGTCTGCTGCTCCAGAGTAACTCCTTTTATCTGAACTGCATTGGATCTTATCATATCTGATCACAAACTGTGTCTTTCAACACCAACTTACCAGTCTCCAGTATTAACCCACTTTGTTCCATTTCCTCGGACTGTTAAAACTTGGACTGTCTTCTGTTCTCATTCCACACCCTGGTTTACTCCTGAACTGCGACTCCTTAAGGCCAAAGGTCATCACTTAGAACGCCCTCACAGGAAAACTGGACTCACTGTTCATAAAGATATGCATGCCGATCACATTCAGGTTTATAAGAATGCTCTGTCCATAGCTAAGGCAGAGTATTATACTAATCTTATCAGGTCAGGTGAAGGAAATTCAAGAACATTGTTCTTCACTCTCAACACCATCGTCAAACCTCCTGATATGTTACCACTTCATATGCATTCCACTGAGCACTGCAATAATCTTCTGAATTTCTTTGATTCCAAAATCCAACAAATTCACCAACATTTAGCCTCTCAGAGTCATTCCATGCCCGTCCCATCTCATAGTCTCTTGTAATACACCCACCTCTACATTTCTAGTTTTCTGCTCCCAACTGCATATTTTCATCTACGTAACATCGACCGCCTTCTTCCTTCTTTGTTGCTTCCCTGGTCACTTCTCGCATTGATTATTGTAACTCACTTCTCTCCGGTTTACCACTCAAACTCCTCCATAAAGTTCAAATGGTCCAGAATTCCACTGCCCGGATCATTACTCCAACCCTTTCCACTCAACATATCAGCCCCATCCTCCAGGACCCTCACTGGCTCCCTATAAATCATATTGAATACAAGATTCTCCTCCTCACCTACAAATTTCTTCATAACCTTGCACCCCCATATATCTCTGCTCTTATTCATTTTTACACTCCCTCATGGTTTAACAAATTGTTTTTATTATTCCTCTACTGCTGCTTATTTTGTACTTATTTTATTTTGTTTTATTGTTCTTATGTTACTCTTTTATTCTGTAAGGTCACCTTGAGTGTCTTGAAAGGCGCCCACAAATAAAATGTATTATTATTATTATTATTATTATTATTATTATTATTATTATTATTAGTCACCTTTCCACTTTTCATCCTCTTCATAGCTGTCCTCACTTCCTCATTCACTAACTGTCCTCCATCCTCGCTGTCATTTTCTTCATTGATCAGCTCCTCAAAGTCCTCCTCCTATCTTCTCAGTGCTCTCTCTTCACTCGTCAGCGCGTTTATGCTAAGTTATGCTAAAGTGTGTCACCCAGCTGTGGGCGGTTTGATCCTGCTGATGGTACCAATCTAAACGGGATTAATGTAACTCCCCTTCTTACAGAGTTTGGAGAAATGGAGGACTCAATCTGATATATACCATAAATATGATGATTACTCCTCAGTTTAATTACCAGCTGATGATGCCACAGCTTACAAAGCTCTGAACAGCAAGAAGCATTGGACCAATGATCAAGCTGGGACGGTCAGGGATCGAGCAGGACATCACTGCCCCCTTCAGTCCAACTGAGGTACTGCTGAAAATACCCTGTTAGGGGGCAATTCAGGAGGATGAAACGTCACAGATTGTTGAAGGTCTCCCTGTGTAAACAGGTATATTCTTCACCCGTGGAGGTGGAGGGGTATTTGGAGTCTGGCTGCTCTGACTGCTGATAACTGACTCAGATCCTGCGAGGAGCTCAGGACACAGTTCAGTCTCAAAGATGAGGCAGATTTCTGGAGATCCCTTCAGGTTTGGGGAGTGCACAGATCAGCGTCTGGCTTTGAGAAGATGGTTGCCAGCACGCTGCATGGATGATGTGCAGATCTAAGGCTAGCCTGGCACTGAGAGTTTAAGTTGAATATTGATATGGACCCAGTGTGCACTGTACTACAGTGCATCTGTCGGTCTTCTTGAAATGAGTTTACTTGAAGCTCGTTTATCCTGGGAATGTAAAAAGGCATGAGGGTACCTTTACCCATGCAGTGTGCCCTGAAGCGCTGCCCCATTGGAGAGGGAGAATCAAAGCAATGCATGAATGAGTCAGTAAGCTGGCGCCTGAGCCCGTCCAGCTTTGCCTCGGCAGAGAGTTAAGCATCCTGACTGCCTGATGAACGGAGGTGTCCCTCAGTCTCCTGGTTCGAGGCCGGAGACTCCGCAGGCTCCTCTTTAATTTCCCTGAAAAGGGATTAATAAATGATGATGATGATGATGATGGTACTTTATTGATCCCACAATGGGGAAATTACAGTTAACAGAACACCATCCAAGAAGACAAACAGAACAAACATGGGGAGATAGGTGAACTGTGGCCATGCTGCCCCCATTCTGGAGGTGCTGCCATTAAAAAGACAGAAACAATAGTGAGAACATATAAACATATAGAGATGAGTGAGGAAAAAAATCATCTCATACTTTGTATACATACACACATACACAGTATAAGGTTACAAAAACCTCTGTGACAGGGCAGAAACATATAGCATGGGAGCACTAGGGTGGGGAGGGATGGACAGAGGAGCCAGTGGAGGTGAGGAGGGTGGGGGGGGGTCAGGCTACTGTGGGGCTGACTCAAACTCCCTCCTCAGCTAACAGCTCTGATAAGATGTAGAGTTCATCAGCAGCTAGGTCAGGGAGATCAGTCCAACACAGGTCAGAAGAAGACAGGACAGCGGGGGGGTAGAGCATCTGTTTACAAACATCCAGGAGACAATTTGATAAACAGCAGTCCAAGAACATCAGGGAGCCAAATTCCTGATTCTACCACTTGTTTTGGTGCAGACTGTACTGATTCATTTGTTGACAGCCTTCAGTCTTTCTGGCTCCTCTCTGTGGAGAAAAATCCAATTCATCCGAATCTTCTTGGTTCGTTCCTTCGCCGTGCAGAAACAGATACATACATCTCCAAGATCTTACCCCTCAGAATCAGCTCCAGATATACAGAGTCTGAGTTTGAGTCTGTACCTTCCTGCGTTCCCGTCATAAGCAGCCTTACCAAGGCCAGACAGCTGCCTAGACTTCCTGAATTGCAAAGACAAACCAGGTATCTCCAGGTCCAATTCAGAGAAACCCCAGTGTCAATAAGCCAAATGTGTGTGTCCTCCATTGACAATACGGCCAGGCACGTCATCTTCCACACCACACAGGAACCATAACGTAGCCAGCTGGAATGTCAATTGATAAGAGGGAATAGGGTTCTCCTTCCCCCAATCTCCTCATGGTGAAAATTTGATCAAAACAATGGCGCTGAGAGACCAGCTGACCAGATCCATAATTATAAATTCCAGTTCGGAAGTTGTGTGAAGAGAAGCTCTAAAGCAGCAAAGCAGGGTAAAAAGGAAGGGCTGGGAGAGAAGAAAAGTGCGACCGTCTCCGCTGAGAGCTGAGAAAAAATAAAAATAAAAAAAAATTTAAAAAATAAAGTTTAATCTAATCTAATCCTCCCTGATGGCAGCAGGCTGAAGAAGCTGTGTAGAATGAACCCTTGATTACGGACAAATGGATGCACAAATCTGCGACAGTGTAGCAAAAGTCACATGTGTTAAGAGAGCCAGTTGTAAAGCTGGGTCAGAGCCGGCCCAAGCCTCAAAGGGGCCCTAAGCAACATTTGATTTGTATCAGTGCATATCATATCCCATCTAGAGGGCATAGGCTTTTTAGGAAATATGTGACTGAGGGTGTTTGACCTGCTTTTGGACATGTTGGACTGTTTTCATCCAAAAGATGGAGATTTTGCATAACTATGCAAATGCACCTAATTACAGACTAGTAAATAAGACATTTGTAATTATATGAATAATAATTATTCAGCATACAGAATTGCTCAGCATCAATAGAATAATATCAAATACAAATGGTCAGCAATTGGGCCCAGTGCTACAAGAAGTGCTGTAAACATGTTAATATGCTCCTATACCACAAAATGATGTGGCAGCACCCCAAGACCATAAATGAGGCCCAAAAGTGAGGTCCACTATTCTAACATGCAACCTGAGCACAGTGTGAAGAAAACGCTGCCACCACAGGAACAGAGAGTAAACCAGTCAGATTTAAGCACCACAGCTCACAAATGCAGTTATATTTGAACAAAGCCAAGATATGCCCAGCTAGCATGTCCCATCCACTGACCTTGTAAATATTCAACAACCCTGACATATAAGAGTCACGATTCTGCAGCGCGGCAGGCAGGATAAGGACCCAGACACAGGAAACTAGGAAAGCTCAACTGGAGCTAATAAGTCAACAACTAGGAATCCTCAGGGACACTCTGAACCAGGAAACACACTACCTGAGTGAGATGATGTGACAAAGAACAGGAGGACAGCGATGATACACACACAAGGTGATCAGGGAGGGAGGACACACCAGGGAGCACAGCGCAACAAGACAAGGGAAGTAAAACTGAATATGATACAAAGAACTACCAAAGTAAAACAGGAAGTAGACATGGGAATAAAAATGCTGACTTGTTAGAACACAAGGAAGCAGACACACTGAGGGACTGCAACACCTGCACTAGAGCAACAAGATCACAACTAGGCACATGAGGAGGACTTACCACACCACTTTATTCATAAAGCCCTTTTAAAAACAACAGGACTGACCAAAGTGCTGCACAATAACTTCACACATAAAAGACCAAAACAGCCCAAAAGACAATGAGATACAGAGATAAAACAAAGGTATAAGAGTTAAATAAATAAATAGATAAATTAAGAACTATAACAGTGTCTTAAGATTTAAGTCAGAGTCTCACACTGGGTCAAAGGCCAAGGAACAAAAATGTGTTTTTAAACGAGGTTTAAAAACAGAAAGTGCAGCAGCCTGTCTGACATACAGCAGTAAACCATCCCATAATTCTGGAGCCGCAACTGCAAAAGCTCGATCACCCCTGAGTTTTCATTGCGTCTTTGGAACGAGTAAAAGCATCTGGTCTGCTGACCTAAGGGAACGAGATGGAACATATGGGAGCAGCAGTTCAGACAGATAAAATGGGGCACAACCATTAAGAGACTTAAAAACAAAAGAATTTTAAAATGGATTCGTAAATGAACCGGAAGCCAGCGAAGAGAAGCTAAAATTGAGGTGAGGCTCTCGCTTGCTTGTACCAGATAAAAATCGTGCAGCAGCATTTTGCACCAGCTGTAGACGAGCTATGGAGGCCTGGCTGATTCCAGTCACAAGTGCATTACAGTAATCAAGACGAGATGTTATAAAAGCATGTATTACTGTTTCTAGATTACCTTTTGAAAGAAGAAGCTTGATTTCTGACAGTCCTCTCAGCTGAAAGAAGCAGGATTTGACCACTGTGTTCACCTGAGCATCAAGCCTTAAAGTCAGGTCCATTTTCACACCTAAATTAGTGATAATGAGTTTCTCATAGGGGGCCAAAGAGGAAAGGTCAACAAAAGTATTGCTGGTGCCACTGTTCCTTGAGCACTCCTTGGCTTAAACTACAGCACAAGAAACAGAGACCAGGACTAAATCCACTTAACAGGAGAACAAACCAGAAACAATGAAACACCAAACAGCCAGGAAAGGAGCTCAGAGAAATGAAACAGGATTAAATAGAAAGTGAACAACAGCCGAGAACAGAACTGAGCATAGAAACAATGAAACCAACCAGGAATTAGACAAAATCTAATCTAATGTCAGACATCTAAAAATTCAAAACTGCAAAAACACAATAAACTAGGAATCAAACAGTAACCTAAACAATAGAAAAATGAAAGTCCTAACACTGAAAACGTTGGGTCAACAGTGACACAGGCTGACAGCTTGTTTATTGACAGAGACATAGTGACATGATAAATATGTACCTAACCAACTACCGATAGCTAACTACGTTTGGAGCTGGTTACCAACTAAAAGTGTTGTAATTGCTAACTGAAACATTTTTTCTTTCAGTCCTTTCTGTCACATTTCTGTTTTGTAACTTCATCCACGAATGAGAGAAACTGAGGGAGCATCAGGTCACAACTGCAGCCCGCCCAAACTACCCGAATGCACGCTGACACAGGCCGTCAGCAAGAGGCCTGCTCATTAAATTAGTGTTGTTACAGCTGTACAAATCTGAAGAGATGGAATAGTTTCTTCTTTCTTTTAGGACACTGGCATGTTTTTTAAAAAAAAGGGGGGGGGGGGGGGGGTTCATCACAAATGTAGGTGAGCTTGGGGGACCCCTGGTGGTCAGGGGGTATGCTGACATATTTTTAGCCCATATTTTTATTTTTTTTATGTTATTTTATTTTTTCTTGTTATGACCTGTTATATTGTAACTACAGCACACAGTTGCAGAACCGTGACCTGTTATTTTACTACTAGTAATTTAAGCTAACCTGAGTATTTAAAAGCCTCCTATTGATACACTGACATAACTTACCGGCTGTCTTTAAACCACTTTGAACAGCTTTTTTTCATCAACAACATTTTTATCCTTCTCCCTCTTCCGTTTCCTGTTTTGTGCCCCGGACAGCTTTCTTCTTTGCCTCTCCATCTTCATATCATATGCACAGCTGTTAAATACAGAAAATGCCGATTAGAGAAATAATTTCCCGCATCGCTTTGGCGCCTTGTGCAGCGCCCCATGCATATAGTGCATTTCCGCTTTTTGCGCCACTGCTTGTAACTGACCACTTGTGTGTGTTTGCAGTGACTCGAGCAAAACTTTAAGACTTTGCAACCATTAATATCTGCGCTGCAGATTTATTTTCACATTTACAAATCTGATTACAGACACGGATCTGAACACGGACACAGATCAGAATACAGATCGTGATGCTCACACGTGGATTAATTTATGGACACACAAATGTTTTGCTACAATAATACCCCATACAGTTCAAGCAGGGGCGGATCTACCGGGGTGGCATAGGGGGGCAAATGCCACCCTAAAAGAAAGCCCTGCCACCCCACCTGCCACCCCAGTTAGCAGCAACAAATTAAAAGTTACGGCCAATTTGACATTTACCAGCGTGAATCTCCAATGTCCTACTGCAGTGAACGCAGCACGAGATTGCGTCAGAGCGGGAAGAGACTGACTTGTTTGGAAAACTGAGTGGCGCGAAGCCAGGGAGGCTGGAGTCGGGAGGAAAGGAGACAGGATGAAAGAGGTAAAAACTGATTATCTATCAAGAAATTAAATTATAATGAAAGCACAGTGGTAGTAGAGTTGTGATGCTGATTATGAGATGATAAAAATCAGGTTGAAGAGCATTATTTCGCTATATACATCTAACTATACATCTAATGTTAGCTAGGTCTGACGTTAGTTCTGTTGTTGCTTAGTATATTAAGTTACATATTAATAAGAACAACAAATGACAAAAAGTCACATTTTGCTATAAGGTGTATTTAAGAGACATTGCTTAGACTTCTTCAAATGAATATTCCTGTTTGCTTAAATATGAATATTTGGGGAAACTTTTAAGTGTGAAAGTGTGATGAGGTGGGACAGAGTTTTTTACATTTATTGCTCAGGTTAAATTCCAGAATTAAACAAATGAACCTAAAAAATACTCTCCCAGCCTAAAATGTTAGTTTGTGTTAACACAGTCTGATGGTTATAACTAATCAATGATAGTTCCAAATTGATTAGGTTTTTACTAGTTGTTATATGGTGTAAGTAGTTTAGATGTAATGTGGTGTGAATCTTTCCTCCTCTCATTCTTCTACACGTATCCAAGTCCAGGTGCATGGTGCCAGTGCAGCCAATGCCAGAGAGTACCCCTAAGACCCCCCAGGAAGGAGCCAGGAGAAGCTTCCACAGTGACTGGTACAGATCTCATCCCTGGATAGCATCGAGGTCTAATGTACATAACAAATGGCTGCAAGTGCAGCGGGAGATGTTTGTTGGTGTACCAAGGGAACTCCAACAGCTAAGTGATACGTGTTGGGCCTGTATGCACATAGCATGTCACAATATTATGGATAGGTTGCCTGCAATAGTACATGTGCTTAAAGAGATCGCATCTGAGAACCATCCACAAAGAGCTGTTGAAGCAAGAGGGATATTGGCTCAGATTTATTTTAATTTTGCTGGATCTCTTGTTCTGTTCATAAAGGTTCTGAGTGACGCTAAATTTTTATCAGACATGCTCTTGTTTAAAACTGTTGACTAAACTAATGCTGTTGAACTTATTGAAGCACTTAAAGAGACGCCGGTTCACTCAGTTTTTGGACCCATACCAGGATATTTTTTGAGTTGTTCAGGTTGGTTAAAATAGCAGTTGCTTCACCTGTGAGCAGTGCATCCTGTGAACGAAGTTTTTCATCTCAGGCTCATAAAGACTTATTTGCAGTCTAATATGACAGAAAAGAGACTATCAAGTTTGGCTGTATTCAGGATTGACTTAAAACGCACAATAGCATTAGGCCTAACTGAATTTGTGAAGCGTTTTGCTGAGCAACATAAAAATCACCTCATTCAGCTGTTATAGTGTTGTTCTTATTGTTGTTGTTTTTTAATGTCTCTTTTGTATGTATAGTATAAATCTGTTCAAGCTACTGAGGGACAAATCGTGAGAATGTGTGTTGTGAGTAAACAATAAAAGCGATGTGCAGTACCTTATTTGAGTGCCATGACCCATTTATTTCAGTACGGAGACGGTGTATTAATGCTCACCTTAGTACATCTCTGTCCATAGAGCTTCATGGGTAAGTTTTCCTTTGGATAAACTGTTTGCTTTCCCTCTCACACATCTGCCACTCATCACCTGTGTCTTACCTTAATGCCTTTCCTTTGATAATGCCCCACCTACAGTAGTGTTACCATGCTTCTATCTCCTATTAAGTGAGATCACATTATATGGTCACTCATCCCTAATATGAACTGTTTCACATGAAACCTCAAATGCAAGACATTGATTACATGAGATTAAGTTTGTCTGTATGAGTTTGTAAATGGGAGTCTGTGCCCTTTTTCAGTGTGTACATACTATTTATCATCAAACTGCGATAACTGAATAATTCAGAATATATACGTCTGCCATATGTTGTCACCCCTCAAAAATTCCTGCCCCCTTTCGCCACCCCATAAATATTTTTCTAGATCCACCCGAGTTCAAGTCAGAAACTTTTGGGCCTCTGAACTTGTTAGTTCCTGGGACTCATGCACTCCAGTTTAGATAGATAAGGTTTGTCACATGCACCATTACACACAGTGAAATGCAGGTGATAGTAAGTAGTAAAAATATGAATATAGTGGTTGGTGTTTACAGAAGAGTGTGTTATTGCAGCTGTCAGTGAGTGCAGGGCATGGTGCAAGTCTAACAGCACAGAATCATTTACATCGTGCATCAGATTCCAGTTTAGGGCTCAGAGCTGAGCAGACGGATGGCTTGTGGATAAAAACTCTTCAACCTTTCAGTCTTAGTCCTCAGGCAGCGGGAACGTCGGCCTGATGGGAGCAGGGAGTACAGAGAGTGTTTAAGGCTCTTTAAGGATCTTCTTAGCCCTTAACCTGCACTGCTTGGTGTAAATGTCCTGCAGGTCTGATGGTCTGTTCAGTTGAACAAACCACCCTTTTAAGGTCCATGAAGTCCTGCTTAGTGCAGTTTCCCATCCAGGTGGTGATGCTCCCACGCATGCTCTCAATGTGCAGGTGTAAAAGTTCCTGAGCACCTTGAGTGGGAGCTTGAAAAAAGCATTGATAACTTGCTTCCGGGGTGAACGCTGGCGCGTTTTGGCTGCCGCTATCTGCAATCTTTTTATGTTTTTATGCTTATTGATCTTGTGTTCTGATCTCTGAACTCTCAACAATGTGGCCCAACAAGTCGTCTTTTTGGATCATACTTTTCTGGATTATTCTTTCCCTGTTTTGGAAATCAGTGGCTCTGGAAATCCAATACTCGGCTGACGAACTTCTACAACTCCGGCTCCGGCTTGCGATTTCGCTTCCATCGGCACTGTATCTCCACCCGGAAATTATCTGGCATCCCCGCAGAAGGTATACCCACCAAGGCTCTCATCGCAAATACTGCGTTGATGACACCAAGCCGATCCGTACCTTGTGGTCGGTCTTTCTGCGACCTTCAAAGAAAGCCGGACGGATTACGGACCGCAGTGCCCTGACTCGACTAGCCAGATCGGCTAATGCTGCCCCGATGACAAGCGCCATCACCCTCGGCCTCCTGAATATTCGCTCTCTCACCAATAAGGGACTTTTGCTGTCTGAATACATCCACGACAGTAAGTTTGACTTTATGTGTCTGACCGAGACATGGCAGCAAAATAATGACTTTTCCCACTTAAATCAAGCTACGCCTCCTGGGTTTGTTTACATGTCTCGGTCATATGACACCGGTCGTGGTGGCGGTCTTGCGACATTCTACCAGGAGAAATTGAAAGTTACATCTATCCCTGTACCTCATTTCGCCTCCTTTGAATGCATCGCCCTACAGATAAAAGGAGCTATGCCCATGGTTTTAGCAGTTCTGTATCGCCCACCTAAAAGAAGCCCAGATTTTATAAATGAACTCTCTGCATGTCTGTCTTCGCTATCGACTATGTCACCATATTTTATCCTGCTGGGCGACTTCAATGTTCATATTGATAACGCTGCCGATCCACTCACCATGGACTTTATATCCTGCTTGGACAGTTTTGGGTTGCAGCAATGTGTTGACTCTCCTACACATGTTAAAGGTCACATATTGGACCTGGTTTGTTGTTCCGGAATAACTTCCTTCAACTGCACTCTATCAGATCTCACCAGTGGTGGACAGTAACGAAGTACAAATACTTTGTTACTGTACTTAAGTAGATTTTTCAGGTATCTGTACTTTACTTGAGTATTTATTTTTCTGACAACTTTTTACTTTTACTCACTACAGTTTTACACAAGTATCTGTACTTTCTACTTCTTACATTTTCAAAACAAGCTCGTTACTTTAGGTTTAATGCGTCTGAGAAACGTTTGCATTTCCGGTCAGTGTGGAGCCGGCTTTGATTGTGAGCGTTTTTTTCTTGGAAGTCGCGACAACAGGGGGGGGGGAGAGGGAACAGACACCCCACACGGTAGAGGGAGGGGCTCCCGCAACGCTCGCTCGGAGACTGGAAAGAGCCAGAGGAAGTTGCGCTTCACATAGAGGCTGCACGCCGGAACGGTGAGGAAAATAAATGACAGAAAACGTAGAGGACAAAAAAAGTGTGAGCAGTTTGTCACACAGTGTGTCTGCAGCTAAAAGAACAGCTGCTGTATTTTAAGGGACAGCAAAGAATGAGCGATAACTTCACTCAGATGGAGGAAGATGGAAGAAAGAGGTAGAAACGTCCTCCAAGGAGATACTTTTACTTTCTTACTTTGAGTACATTTCAGAGCCTGTACTTTTTTACTTTTACTTGAGTACAGAAGTTGAGCCAGTACTTCAACTTTTACCAGAGTAATTTTTAACACAAGTACTTGTACTTTTACTTAAGTACAGAATGTCAGTACTTTGGCCACCACTGGATCTCACCATATCTGACCATAAACTGGTATCCTTTAATATCAACTTGCCGGTCACAAATATTAATTTACCTCGCTCTATTTCCTTTAGAAATTAAAAAATATTGATCATCTGACTTTGCTTGATAAACTTCATAGTATTGCTAGTAAAGATAATCTATCTACTCTGGATGACCTGGTTACTCATTATAACAGTGGACTTCAGAACATCCTGGATGATATTGCTCCTGTTAAAACCCGAACTGTTTCCTTTTCTCATCCTGCACCCTGGTATACTCCAGATCTCCGGCTCCTAAAAGCTAAGGGTCGCCATCTAGAGCGCCTCTTTAGGAAGACTGGACTTATGGTTCATAAAGATATGTATGCCAACCATATTCAAGCCTATAAGAATGCTCTGTCTACAACCAAGACTGAGTATTATACTAATCTGTTTACATCTGCTGAAGCAAATCCTAAAATACTGTTCTCTACTTTGAATTCTATTCTCAAACCTCCTCATCTGCTATCACGTGATTTGTACACTGTTGAACATTGCAACAATTTTATGGACTTCTTCAACTCTAAAATTGAACAGATCCACCAGCAATTAGCCTCTCAGAGCCATTCTGTGTCTGCCCCATCCCAAATAGTGTCCTGCAATTCACCAACTGTTACTTTTCTAGTCTTTTGCTTCCATCCACTAGTGAAATATCTGCCATTATTCAGAAATCCAAAGCTTCCACCTGCCAATTAGATCCCCTGCCAACCTACCTGGTCAAAATCTGCCTGTCACCTCTGTCCCCACTTATAACAAATATCATGCACCTCTCTCTTACTTCTGGTCAAGTTCCTTTGCCATTTAAAACAGCTGTTATTTCTCCATTGTTAAAGAAGCAGGGGGCTGATCCCAGTCATTTGAATAATTTTCAGCCCATCTCTAATCTTCCATTCCTTGCTAAAATTCTTGAACGAACTGTAGCCAACCAGGTTTACAATTACCTCTCAAATAATAATCTTTTTGAGGAATTTCAGTCTGGTTTTCGTCCTCCACACAGCACCGAGTCTGCGTTAGATAAAATCACAAATGACCTACTAATGGCAGCTGACTCTGGTCTCTTAACCATACTCATTCTTCTCGACCTTAGTGCAGCTTTCTACACTATTTCCCATTCAATCCTCCTTCACAGATTAGCTTCACTAGGTTTTACAGGTATTCCCTTTCTTTGGTTTCAGTCATACCTCTCCGGACGCACCCAATACGTTCAGCTCAAAACTGCCAAGTCATCCATCACCCCAGTTTCCTCTGGTGTTCCTCAGGGCTCTGTCCTCGCTCCTCTTCTCTTTGTTATCTACCTACCACCATTAGGACATATTTTTAGGAAATACGGCATCCATTTTCATTGTTATGCCGATGACACCCAGCTCTATGTCTCTTCTAAACCAAATGCTCTTCTCCCCCCGTCCTCCCTTTCTGACTGTCTTTCTGAAATAAAATCATGGTTTTCTGACAATCTTCTCAAATTGAATAATGATAAAACGGAAATCCTGCTGATTGGTGCCAAATCTACCCTTGCAAAATCCAATCACTTCACACTCACCATTGATAATTTCACTGTCCCCATCTCCTCCCAAGTTAAGAGTCTGGGTGTCATCCTCGATAGCACTCTTTCTTTTGAGGCTCATGTCAAAAACCTCACTCGGTCTGCTTATTTTCACTTACGTAACATTAATCGTCTCCGTCCTTCTCTTACATCTACCAGTACTGCAACTCTTGTCCACGCTCTTGTCACTTCTTGTTTGGATTACTGCAATTCACTTCTTGCTGGTCTACCACTCAAACTTCTCCGTAAACTTCAGATGGTTCAAAACTCTGCTGCACGTATCATTACCTAAACCTCCTCTACTCAACACATCACTCCCATCCTTCAGGACCTACACTGGCTTCCAATCGACTACCATATCAAATACAAAATTCTTCTCACCTTCAAATCTCTCCATAACCTTGCTCCCCCCTACATTGCTGCTCTAATCCATTCCTATACTCCCTCACGCCCACTTCGTTCTTCTTCGTCACTGCTCCTCACTATACCTTCTGTCCGCTTAGCAACTATGGGGTCTAGAGCCTTTTGTCATACAGCACCCCATCTCTGGAACACCCTACTGCAACATTTAAAGGTCATAAACAGCTTATCTCTTTTTAAATCTCGTTTAAAAACCCATCTGTTCAAACAAGCTTTTGGCCTGTAACTGTGTGGGTTCTAGGATTTTACCTTGGTCTTAACTAATCTGTTTTTTGTTTATTGTGTAATTGTGCTTTCTCTTTTGCTGTTTCCTCTTTGATTGTTTTTTACCTGTAAGGTGACCTTGAGTGCCCTGAAAGGTGCCCATAAATAAAATGTATTATTATTATTAAGTCTCTCAGCTGCCTGAGGAGGTAGAGATGCTGTTTGGTCTTCACAGTGATGTTAATGTGATGAGTCCAGGACAGGTCCCCTGAGATGGTCACTCCCAGGTACTTGAAGGTGTCCGCTCTTTCCACCTCAGCACCACTGATGAGAAGTGGATGGTAGTCCCTCTGCTGCTTCCTGCTGAAGTCCACAATCAAGTCCTTTGTCTTGCTGATGTTCAGCAGTTTGAACACCAGTGGACCAAAGCTGAACAATAAAGCACTACAATCTGTGAAAAAACTCACCAAAATGCTCCTCAGCCAAGCCCAGCTCGCCTGAGGAGCCCCCACAGCTTCTGGGATCACTCGGGAACGCAGAGCAAGCTGCTTATGCTGAGGTGGCCTTGCACCAGGAGCACATAAGGACACAGCTGGATCTCATACCAGTCCAGATTTCTGAGGCATAATAAGCCTAAAAGACTGCAGAGATCATGCATGCTTTGGAGACCACATTCAGATCCATATTATTGATCATCATCAAATCAGGCTGATCCTTTTAAATAAGACAATTCATGCTTGTGATGTTTAAAGCAGTGTTCAGGAGGATTGCTGTGATGTACGATACTGTTGTCTTTACTCTTCTTCTTCTTCACACTCTGCTTGAACTCTGTGATGAAGATTCGGCTCATCGGGACACATTTGTTTTGATTTTTCCAGACAGCTGGATAAGCTCCAGCTTTCCCGGGAGGCTGACCTGGATACACGGATGAAAATGGATGGATGGACATTTCTGTCCCACAAACTGGGAATTCTTCTTTGTGCCAGAGAAGAAGAATTCATCACGTTAAGCTTTTTAAAGTCACATTAAGCACCAGCAGAGGGCGCTGTCTTACTTAATTTTTTTACTTGTTACATACTTGGGTCAAAAACATGAAGAACAGATAAAGAAAAAAATAGATACTGAGATCCATAAATGTTGATTCAAATCAGATGTGCTCTCATTAGATGCTTTATGAGGGACCTGGCTGGACCTTTTTCCTTCAGATCTGCTTTGATTCTTCGAGGCTCTGGATGAACAGCTGCTGGAAACCCTACTCAGAGATTTTGGTCCATGTTGCCATGGCAGCATCACAGCTGCTGCAGATGTGTCAGCTGCATCCATGATGAGGATCTCTGTTCCACCACATCCCAAAGATGCTCCGGTGGACTGAGATCTGTGACTGTGGAGCCGTCTGGGATGATCTGAGCTTTGGTGTGTTCCTGCTGCCAGCATCTATCAGAGGAAGGCACACTGTCGTGGCTGTGGGGTGTTTCAGAGCTTCAGCAGGTCCTGAGGTGCTGCCATGTGATTGTCTGATTAGAGATTTGCAGTAACGAGCAGTTGAACGCTGTGTCCCTAATTAAGCGTCCAGTGAGTGTTTTTATGTATTGTTGGTAAAACATGTATTTTTTTAGCGGTAATAATCCGCAAATGAATGACACCACGACCTGCAGGTGAACGGCGCAGCAGCGTGGATCCCTGAGCCTCACGCGTGTACTGCTTTATTTATAAAATTATTTAACATTATTTCTTTCTTTTATTTCACTTTTCCTGTGTTTCCTTTATTTTACAACTGTATCAGGAGGCAGAGCCTTCAGCTTCTGTGGAACCAGCTCCCAGCTTGGATTCAGGAGACAGACACCCTCTCTGTTTTTAAGATTAGGCTTCAAACTTTCCTTTATGATCAAGCTTATAGTTAGGGCTGGATCAGGTGACCCTGAACCATCCCTTAGTTATGCTGCTATAGGCCTAGTCTGCTGGGGGGTTCCCATGATGCACTCTGTTTATATCCAACTCTGCATATAATCATGAGTTATTATTAATCTCTGCCTCTCTCACAGTCCAGTCTTTTGTCCAGCCGGTGGCGGCAGACCCCCCCCCCGGGTTCTGCTGGGGTCTGTGGTGCCCGTTATCTCTGACTGTAGGACAAACATCTGTCTGAAATCTGTATTTTCTTCTTTAAAGAAGTGAACACATTAAAAATGTCAGCGTAGCTGCGGTTTGGCTCTGAATTTGGTCTGTTTCCGTTCTTTAAAAAAACCGTTCAAATGTCCTTCAGGACTGATGCCTGCCCTCCGCGTGTATTTTTCTCCGGTGTATTTTTCTCCTTTGGACGCCCACAGGAGGTCTGCAGGTGACGGAAGTGGCGGAGGGTCCTCTGCGCCGCGGAGCTGCGCAGTAGCGCGCTGGGTGTAGTCTGGACTCTCGTCTTTTCCTGTCCTGCTGGAGTTGCATGGCGGCGGCGGACACAAAGAGCTGAGGCCTGAGCGCAGACCCGCACACAGGACAGCAGCACAGACGGGAGACGAGCTGCGGAGGCGGCCTGGACTGAAGAGACCCGCCGCAGGCTTCAGTCGGTGCTCGGAGTCGTTTCATGCCGGTAACCGGATAGTTTCTGCGAACTTTGGGAAAGTTGAAGCAGGGTTCGTGAGGGAGCCGCCGCGTACAGTTTTCTCGTCGTGAGGGAGCACGGAGGGGGCAGGAAAAATGCCGAGTCTTATCCGGGCTCTGGTGGCTTTGGGCTGGGTGGCGGCGGTGTGCGTGAGCGCTGCCATGGACGAGTGCTCGGACGAGCACGACCGACCGCAGCGCTGCATGCCCGAGTTCGTTAACGCCGCTTTTAACGTGACGGTGGTGTCCACCAACACCTGCGGCACTCCGCCCGAAGAGTACTGCGTGCAGACCGGCGCTACCGGGGTCACCAAGTCGTGCCACATCTGCGACGCCCGCGACCCGCGGAACCACCACAGCGCCGCGTACCTGACCGACTACAACAACCAGCAGGACATCACCTGGTGGCAGAGCCAGACCATGCTGGCAGGGATCCAATACCCGAACTCCATCAACCTCACCCTGCACCTCGGTAAGACCCCCGAACGCTTCTTCTTCTTCTTCTTCTACGCCAAAGCCCCTTTAAAAACTCCCAATTTAAGGTTTTCTCTCCTTCCTGCTGAAAATGCTGCACAAACCAACACAGCCACACAAGTTTGCACATCTGGATGAGTCGCTGTTTCATTCGGCTCACAGCCGAAACACACAAACCGCACAAAACACACTTTCTTAAATATTTAACTGGTGAGTTTCTGCGCTTTAGGGCCGAGCGCAGTGAGCAGGGACAGAGGTGTGTGTTGCTTGTTTCATGGATTAAAGTTCACGTCCTCACATTCCGAAGAAGCAGCGGTGGAAACATCGCCGCAAACCGGATGGAAAAGTTTGAGTCAGAGTAATTTTCTATGGAGTCTGGTGGGGAAATAGAGGTTGCAAAACTCTGAGATTTATTACCTGATATGGCCTCAAATAGGAAGAAACAAGCGAGGCAGACGTGACCACGCTGTACCCGAACCTCCTCCGCCTCGCTCTGACCCCCGCGCGTCTCCGCAAAAAACCCGCAATTTAAGGTTTCTTCCTTTTCTGCGTGAAACAACACACACACACACACACCTGCGGCGCTCACTCTTTTATTCGGCTTCCATCCAACACATCAGACCACACTTTAGTTTGATAAAAGGACGCTATAAACTTTGCGCTTCCAGTCTGGGTGCGCAGCGAGCAGCTGGGAGAGGTGCTGGTTAGGGGAAGTTTCCTGAATTATAATGTTTATGACCAAAAGCAGTGAAGTGGATGGGATTAAATCTGTGGAATTTTCTCTGGAGTCTGGTGAGGCTTTCTTCTGTAGGTGGCTCCTGAACTCTGAAGGAGAGATGACTTCTTTGTGTTATGGAGGAAATATGAACTGTCTTCAAACGGTGAGAAACATGAGGGTCAGAGGGGACAGTCTACTTTGATGTAGCTGCGAATCTTTGGGAATGACTTAATTTAGCTGAGAGGGACCCAGGATTTCTGATTGTGGGAGGTGGTGTGTGTGTGTGTGTGTGTGTGTGTGTGTGTGTTGGGTGGGGGTGCAGCTATTTTCTGGCCTGAGTAAAAGCAGGTGGAGCTCCTCCTGACCCTCCATCACGGTCACAGCGCTCAGGATGATGGTGGGAAGTGTGAGTTAGCAGCCTTGTGTCCCAGCCCTCCCCGGGCACTGAGGGATGAGAGGTTGATGTTTCTCATATTTAAACACGTCACAGCTCCTGCTCCCGTTTATCTCGGTAATATTCATGTTTCCAGGTTATGAACAGAAATAAACTTTGAGCTGTGGAGGTCACAGATGTGGCTGAAAGCTCGATCCTGCTGTGGTGTCCTGTGTCAGGCCTTCCTGTGGGCTTCATGTCGGCAGCTTTCCAAACGAGATGAAAATGTTTAAATGAGGAACTTCGTGTGGAGTTGGGACATGAAGGGGCTGTTGAACCCTGGAGGACACTTATTTTCTGATGTGAAGGAAATCCAGACTGGAGCTTTCATGATGAAGGAAATATGAAGCGACTTTAAGGTGTGTGTGTGTGTGTGTGTGTGTGTGCGCGCGTGGGGGTTCTGAATTTAAAGTGAATATTTTGAAAGGTTTGCATGGAGCTGCTGTGAAGATGTGTCCCTGCTGCAGTCATCTGAGTCTGGGCCTTTTAAAAATACCTGTCTATTTCTGCAGCCGGAGGCCGCCGCTGTTTTTAACACATTCCTGAGGGCTTCGGTCATGCTGCTGCTGGAGCTGAGCTGCCGTCTCTGTGGCCTCAGGTGCTCAGCTGCAGCCTTAATTACGCGCGCTTCTCTGTGCTCGCGGCGCTGCGTGATTAGAGCTCCGCCCAGGTCGGCTGCGCTCAGGTGTGTGAAGTCACGCCATTGAGAGACAGAGCCGTACAGTTTCATGTAAAGAAAACAGGAAGTGAGCATCTGATGGCCACCGGCCGGTTACTGAGGAGGTCCTACAGGTTGGATTGCTGCTGGTGGACCAAACATCAAGTTTTCTCTTCTTTCTTACAGAGCTGGATGTGGGAGAGCGGCTACACCAGTGTGCATGTTCACCTTTGACCCTGTTAGGCCTAACTACACTGTAAATAACCCAAACACAGACCTTGTCATCAAAAACTGCACATTTGTTCCAAAAAGGTGATTTTGGTTAAAATCAGGGCTCAGGGTTGGAATAACGAGGCTGTGCAGACCTCAGAGGGTCCAAAACACATTCCTATCTTCGCTCTGCGGGATTTACTCACAGTTGCTCTTATTTTGAAGGTTCAGTCACTGCTAGCCGGTTAGCACCGGTCCTTCCTGTCTCGCTGCGGTTCTTGATTCTGTTAATCTGCCTCTTGTAGCAGAAAAATGTGAGTGAATCGTTGTTGTTTACACATAATCCACCATCTGCAGCTGGGCCTCTCTGAGCAGGCGGAGAGCTGCTTCATGTGATGCTGCAGTCCACAGACGCAGGAAGACACACTCACTGATCCTGAGTCAGTTATTTGTCCTCTCATGGTGCTCCTGCCACAGATCCACAGATCTGAGCGACCCCTGAGGGAAACACTGGCCTTTCTTTGGTTTAATCTTTCAGGAAGTCATCGTGTGGCTGTTTGTTGATGGCCGAGCAGCTCGTTGAGTTTCGTAAACTCTGCTTGAAGAGGTCATTTCCTGTTGATCTGATCTAAATATTTCATTCTGCCATAATCCTTTCAGAAACCTCAGATGGAGCAGAGGAGCTCTAGAAACTCAGAAATGAGGGAAAATGTCAGCTTTCCTCTTTGAGTGTTGGTCTGCTGTGTGTACTGTAGCAGTGTGAGTCTTTACTTCAGCTTTGAGTGTAACACAATGTGGGAAAACCTGAAAACAATGTTTCTGAAGCTTCTTCGAGTTCATTTTTTTATTAAAACACAAGAAGCCGTGAAGCTTCCAGCCTGTGTGGTTTACTTTGACATTAAAGGATTGATCTTTAAGTTTTGGACTGTTACAGATGATAATCTTTAGTAATGTAAATAATAATCTTTACCAAACCCCTCTGAGCCCTGCTGAGGTTTGACCCATCACTGACATTCAGTGTTCTGCAGGTGGAACAGATTTAAATGCATCAGAAACTCGTGAAAGACGTGAAAATGGCTCACACTGACACACTGACACGGTTTTTCACAGCTGAAGGGCAAATATTTGTCACATGGTCACTGAACAGAATTTTGGCAGTAAGGGAGGAGCCGTAGGAGCGCAGCTCTGTCTGTTTCATCTCCAAACTCTGTGTGAGATCCTCAGCGCACGATAAAGGTGCAGCTTAATCTCAGGAAACCTGCCGTGTTTGACTGTAGTGCTCGTGTGTGTGTGTGTGTGTGTGTGTGTGGACTCTTTGAAGTGCTGCCGTGTGTCTGCAGCAGGAAAGCGACATGTCCTAACTCGATGAGGCAGAGGGTGACATGAAAAGACCTGCAAAGAGGAAAAACCCGGGGCGGGGGTGTTAGGGTTGGGGGGGCTTCCTCATTTATCTGAGTTCACGGCACAGCTGAACGATGGGAATCGTGATGAGAGCGTTTCGGAGAGGCTGAAGAAGTTAGAGTGAATAAAAATGTGATCAAAGGAGGAATTCGGGGATGGAGCTCTTCCGGCCTCACAGACCGAGGTTTTCCAGACTCCATCAAAGGGACTTTGTGCAGTAAAAATGAGCTAACGTACAGGAACGCTGCTCCCTCCTCCAGACTCTCCACATTCCTCTGCTGTGAAGAGTGCTGAATATTCATGTGTCCATGTGAAGGAGGCCCCGGGCCCGCCTCCACCAATCAAAGAATCAGCTGCAGGAAGCTGAAGAACAAGCTGTCTTCCTCTTCCTCAGCTTATTAACCTTCTAGCTGAGCTCTGAGGAGGGAATTGGATCTTTGCTTCCAGTAATTATTAAAACGGGATAATCAGGATAAAATGTCGACACTGCTCCTTATTTTTAACTATCAAGCTTAGATTTTTGTCTTGTTATAAATGAAGAACACCCATTTCCTTTCCATGCTGCCTCCCCCCTCCCTAAGAGCTCAAAGCCACTTGCTGTCCAGAGGACGGTCAGTCAGAAAGTTCTTTGTGGAGCACCTGAAGCTCCTGACAGGTTTCTGTAGGTGAGCCTGAGGAAGAGTAATTCCTGCCTCAGGGTGAAGTGCTGGTTCCCTGTTGGCTTCAGAGATGAAAGGCTACCTGGTGAGCCGGGCAGGAAGGCTGAATTTAAGAGGAAAAGAAGCGTTTCTGAGTCTAAAGTGGGATTTTTGGTTCTTCGTTAAATCTAGGCCTTAGTTACCGCAGACCCTGTGAAACCCTACGCCCCCACCTGAGAACTGCACCTCCCTGTAGCACCAATGCAGCCTACCATGGCTGTGATTGGCCTGTTTAGTGCCATCGTTCCTGCAGTGGGCAGCATCGCAGGCGCAGCTCCAAAAACGCAGAGGAGCACTTTAATCAGTGAAACCTCTGAGATGCTGATCGGGTAAGCAGCAGAGGGGGCTGTTAATCAGGCATGCATACAGGCAGGTGGGGGCCACATAGACTACTGAGCACCATTTAGAGTTGCTGCAGCTAAATGCTCTGCAAGGTCTTTGAATTCAGCCTCTGTAGGTCGGTCATTTTGATTTCCTTCAAACGACATGGCATCCTTTCACTCCTCACCCCCCCCCCCCCCCCCCCCCCCCCCCCCCACATCAGTGCAGATATGCAGCATCGTTTTTCCCACTGAGATCTGAAGTGTTCCTTTCATTTTTCGAGCCGTGTATAAATGCCGGGAACTGCAGGCGAGGCCGGAGTCTACAGAGCCGGTGCAGAAGTGTAAGCTCACTGCACCCAAGGCAGCACTGACAGTTCCTCCAGACGTCAGCACTGGGTCAGAGCCTCACTGAGCGGGCGGCATGTGAGGAGGCTGTTCTCCGGGGTGATGGGAGCAGCTGACCGCCCTCTCCCAGAGCTGATCCCAAACCAGCTGAGAGATGTGATCTGATTTTGGAAGAGAAACCTCTCACCTGGGAGGCGTCCGGGATGCGGCCTCAGCTCGGCTCGTACCCTTCACTCTGCAGAGTAAACATCCAGATGTTGCTGGGAGTTGGTTGTTCTTTGGACCTGCTGTTTCTCAGCTGAACCCTGAAACTGGACCAGACGATGATGTTTGCTCAGAAGCAGCTGATGTCAGACGTCTGTTCGCTGTGAGTCAGAGAGCGGTGCACTGTGGGAAAACCCTGTTTCCCAACCGGCCATCAAAAGGCCTTTTTCTTCCTCTGGGGTGTCCAGCTGTTGCAAATTATACCAGTCTGAGGCTGTATGAGGGGAGTGGGGGGGGGGGGGGGGGGGGGGGTTGTTTGGAGTCTCAGGAATTAGCTCAGCGTGGGAAACTGGGATGTGGGGAGATTACGAGAGCCGCACAGCTGGACGATGACTGCTGGCTTATTGCAGCTGATGAGAGAGACCTCCAGTCCAAACCCACCCTTAAATTTCCCCTTCAAGTCTACAACCCCCCCAGTACCTTTTAAATCTCTCCGTTCTGAGCGTCTCGTGCCAAAAGTCAGCCCGGAGCATTTTAAACCCAATCAGGTGCTTCTTCAGAGGCGCAGTCTGAGTTTAAATCTTCCTCCTGAGTTTTTCATCCTGGAGGAATTCACTGATGTTTGGCCTCCATGTTCAGACTTCAAAGAGGCGCTCAGGTACTGAAGCGAGTAACTGAGCGCCCCTCAGACAGTCAGAGCGAGGCCGGCTGTTTGCAGCTCGTCTTAAAGGAAGCTCACATTCAGACACTTTCTTGATCTCTTTAATCCCACAAAGTTAAACAGTCAGTCAGTGTGAGGACTGGATGTTTCAGGGAGACCCGAAGCCTGCGTGGGAGCTGCATCTGTTTGTCAGGCTGAACTGTGTCAGCTCTGAAGGCCTTCAGACTATAAACAGCAGCACCCGCAGCCAGGTCACCCACTGGGTTTCTCATTGAAGCCTCAGTCACGTTTCTGGCGGTTGCCATGTTGGGTTTTTGGTAGCTGGAAGTGGTCATTTTGAACGAGAGGATGCAGTTACCAGCTGATGTTTCTGCATCCATAGACTGTCTGTGTGCAGCTGCCTGTCAGTCAGAGAGGCCACGCCCCTAATAAAGCCAACTTTCAGCCTTAATCCAGTTTAAAGCTGTTATGAGGGGGAAATGAGCTCTGGAGACCAAAGCAGTTTGTTTGTAAACATGATAAATTTGGACATTTTAACTTTGGAGTCGGTGGGGACGGACTCACTGCTGGCGCCTCTGCTGGACAGTAGAGGAACTGCAGTTTGCGGCTTCCCAGGTCAGTCGTGGAGTTTGCAGCTGGATTAAAGGGTGAATGCTGTGCAGAGACGGCGGCCAAACAGGAAGCGAGTCTGCGAGGTTGAAACACGAGGCATTCAGGGCCCCTCCGATATCTCTGTAACCTTGGATTAAAGCTGAGGTGCCAGCATCTCCGGCTGAAAGTCAAGGTGACTCGTCTGTTTCAGATAAGATGGGAAAACAGCTCCTCTGAGTGAAGCTGTTTCAGACCTCGGGCTGTGATCATGTGATCACCTCCGTGCTGGGTGTGATCCGTGTTTCTCCTTTTAAAGCCGTTCTTGCAGAACATGAAGTCAAACACATCTCAGTGTGCCCTCATTCAGTCTGATCACACCTGGGTTAGCCCAGAAACACCTGTTCCCTCGGTGCCCATTAAAATAGTTATTTGCTAGCGTTGGTTTTATCCTGAAGCAGCAGGTGTCGTGTTTGAAGTCACAGTTTGCTGTCAGTTGTGTTTCTTATATCCCAGATCTGATTTTCAGCCCTGGTTGGGCCTCTCAGTCAAACAGCTTCTCTTCCTGTTGCACGCCGATGCCACTTCTCCTCCACCCTGCTGTCACATTCCTGTCTGTGCAGACAGATCCCTGCAGAGCTGCAGATATCCGATATTTTCATGACGGGAGCGTCTGCGGACCGTCGTTTGTCCGGATGAGAGCTTCAGTTTGCATGTTTGAGAAGCTGGAATGAAGAAACGTTTGAAGCTGCATTTAAACTTCTCACAAGCGTCTCAACAGATGCTTTAAATCTAAAAAGGATGAATTTGTGCTTACAGCAACAGTTTCTTTCATTTATCAGTGTCTTGATAATCTGACACCAAACCCAGAGTCTGCTGAGAGTTAAACGTCAGGAACCAGTGGGACATTGTGTGGGGTGTTCCTGCTGAGCTCTTTTGGATCCGTTAGTTTCAGTGGAATTAATTAAACGTGGATAAATGGACCTCAGGGGGTTTAAATGTCCACAGTTTAAAAAGAGTAGAAATGCAACAAACACATATTTGAATGTCTGAATTCACTGAAGCATTTGGGTCCAAAAATGACAGACGGGGAGAGATCGTCTAACGTCCTCACAGCCCTGAACGTGCCTGAGACTCGACCTGAAGACGTGCTGCTGAGTCCAGCACAGTTTAGGCACATGAGGCGCCCTCTGATTATAGAGTTACTGTGACGTGCATGCTCCACCTGCAGCTGACCTGCCTGAAGAGTCTGACTGAGGTTCGGTGGTCGCTCAGGGCAGCTGAGACGGTAGTTTGGTCCTTGATGCTGCGCTCGGAGAAGGCGCTGCACTGAGTTTGCCTTCAGGCTTTGGCAGGAATGTCTGCATCATGTGGTTTGAAAGTCATCTTCACACCGGTTTCTACAAATCCACACTTTAAAGGTCAAACTTGGCTTGTTGTGTCACAGTTTGCTCTTTGGGGCTTTGTTCTGGGGGCATTTTGGTGCCTGAGTTCACCGCTGTGCCCGTTCTCATGCATTCATTAACAGAACCTCCCTCCCTCTGAGCAGCTGCTCCGATGACTCCGGCCGGATTAACTGAAGTCTGGAGCCTGATATGAGTCACCTCGAACCGGCCTGCTGCCTCGGGTCACATTAAGAAATCACACTTCCTCCTCTGAACCGCGAGTCATCTCAGGAATTCAGACTTTTCCTCAGACCTAAACAGAGTCTGGGACAAGCCCCCACCCCCCATCAAAGAGAGGATGAATCCTATCAGGAGATCAGAGGCAGGAGGCCTCAGCTCCTCCAACCCCCCAAACCTCCTGTGTTCTCTTTCTCTATGGAGGAGGAGGAGGTGCTGATCCTCTGTGGCTCCTCAGTCGCTCTGTTTTCCTTGTTTTCTGACTTCAGCTGATGAACAGCAGCTTCTTCTCTCAGCTTCTTCTTGGAGTATTTGAGTGAGCTGTTACCACCAAATATCAGTGTTTCAATAAAAGGTGCTCGATCTGACTGACCTGAACACTCAGATGGTGGCGCTGATCACACGGACCAATATTTTTGGGTGATTTTCTGTTGCACAGATGTTGTGCTGATGTTTGGATGATGGTGTGCGATTCTCAGCTGTCGTCTGCTCTTCCCGTCCCCTCGGCACCGGACGTTCCACGGATGTCCTCTGAGCCTGAAACTTGTCTTTGGACCGATGCTTGTCTGTAATAAAGTTATCGTTACCCGTGTGAGGGACCCGAAGAGCAGCCGGTGTTTCAGGCCTCGTCTCTTCACGCAGAGACTTCCTGGAACAGCAGCAGGAGCTCGTAGTCCTGCAGGCTGTAACTGTGAGCAGGAGCTTTGGGTTCAAGTCAGAGAGCCCCACTGTGTGGATGAGCTGCTGGAGCTTCAGAGGCTTCACTCGCTCTTTGCTTTAAGCAGGGATCAGCTGAGTATTAATATTATTGATTGTTGGTATTTTATTATTGGCATGAAGGTTTTTGTTTGCTTAAACCCATAAAATAAAAGTGCTCTGGTTGGTGCCTCTCTGCACCCTGGAGTGATGACCCACCTGTGGAGCGGTGCTCAGTCCCACTGCTGCAATAACACATTGCTGTGTAAATGCTACAAGCTTATATTTTTAACCTACATATTTATACATTTTTACTGTTATTACTGATCATTACCCACCCTGAAAGAGTTCTGGGATCAGACTTCTCTTGTAACAATTGTTTGAGAATTCCCTGAAAACCAAGTCTGGATATCTGAATCCTGAATGTGGAAACTTCCAGCTGCTGAAGTGTCTTTATTTACCTGCCTCCACCCGACCCCCTCCCAGCGGCCTCCCCCCACAACAAACGGCATCCTTTTCTTCTCCTCGGAGCCCCCTCCTGCTGTTTGTTCACTCTTTAAAGTACAAACTCCACATTCTTGTTGCTGTGTGCTAATTAAAAGGCTGCGGTGCGTTCAGGGTCACTGCTGTCCCTCAGACTGGGCTTCAACATCTGCAGGAAAATCCGAAGGTGATCGTTCAGGGGAAATCTGGTTATAAACGAGGGCTTTTTGCTTTGAGTCACAGATTAATAATTATATCTTTTCTAAGCTTCAGTCTACTGAATGATTGAAGGCTTTACTTTAACTGATAACTATCAAATATTTTTCTCTAAATAAAAAAATATGTGCGCACGCAGAGGGAGCAGATTTCTACTGACCAATCATGTGAGCGGGAGAGGCTGCAGGGCGATCTGAAGAACCATCTAAACCGCAGTGTAGCTTTTCATGGGCTGCAGCCACAACGTCCTGGTACCTGTCCCTTTGTTACCGCAGCTGCACAGATTGGTGGCTTTTTAGGAAACTCAAAGCATTTCCTAGTTTTGAATGAAAATGCTGTATGTTTGGAAGGTGGCGTATTTCACTCCTAAACTCAAAGATGGCCGACCTGTCCGCTGTCTGAAAGTGAACTGTGACGTCGTTTCAGAGCGTGTGCAGTAGCGCCTCCTGCAGAGCTGTGCACACTGAGAGCACCGCTGACCTGTTATTAAATGTGATGTTTACTTTTATGAACATCATTCATTAAGCTTTAGTGTGTTACAGTGGATAGGGTTAGGCTCAGAGATCATTCTGAGGGCTCGTTTGTTCTTGGCTGAACAGCGAATCAGTTTTCAGGGTTTTGCAGAATCGCAGTGCTACAAAGCAGAACGATAAAAGTTCATGCAAAAATGTTACCCTGGTTATCAGATTAGTTTTCTGATTAACCGCCCACCCCAGGAACCGGCGAGCGCGCACGGCAGGCTGCTGTTCCCGCCACATTCCGGCTTCACTTCCAAGCGATGGGAATCTCAGAGCAAAGTTTACTTTGACTGCATTTCAAGCAGACATTAATGAGCTACAGGAAGTTTACCTCTGAGCATCCATCAGGTCACTGCAGGCTCAGGTTTCAGAAACTCAATTTGACCTTTAAACAAAACAAAGCCCGCAGAAACTCTTCAAACTTCATAAAGTTTTTATTTACATCAGTGTGAACTTTGACCTTTGAGGGTTAACTTCACTGCGGCCGGGCTGCAGGAAGTTAAAGGGTTGTCTTGAGGAGGCGGGACCTTGGGTGTATGTCTCTGCCATCTTTATATACAGTCTTTGGTCAGAATGGCTCTGATTGGTTAAATCGGTGCTGTGACGTCGTCTCGGCAGAGTCGTGTGCGAGCTCGTCGGTTTCCTCTCGTGGATTCGTTCTTCCTGTCACCTCCTGAACTGTGGAAGCTGTTATTAAACTCACATCTGGATCAAACTCTCACAGGAAGTTAGAACTTTAATTACAGCTTCAGACACTTTCCACCGGAGACGAGCTGATGAGGGTTTACCTGTTTCACTGCACATGTGCGTAAAACTCTGCAGCTGCTTTTTTATTAGTGCAGTTCAGGTCATTTTACTGTATGTGAAGCAGTTTTAAGCCTTCTGAGTTATGCAGTGGAGACTGCCTGTCTCTGAGCCGGCACCGCCCGTCTGTCTGAATTTATGGCAAAAATATTTCATCCACTACTTGACTATAAAAAATGTTCTCACTCATTTAGGATGGTGCGACTCAAAAAAGAAGGAACTTTGTTATTTTAAGGAGTAAAAAGGGCGCGTTAACCTCTGAGAGTCTAAGACAGGAAGAACAGCAGAGACCGGAGAGCCTTTTGACCTTAAACACATCATCAGCTGATCAGACTCATCCTCTGAAAGCGTTTTGGTCCTGCACGCCTGAGCGAGCCGCTGGGTTTGAGACAAAGCTGCCTTTCCATAATCAAATGTTTAAATCAGACTTCCAGATTTTCCTGCAGCTTCTCCGGAGCCTTTTAGCCTTCGGTTCCTCATTTAATGCACCGTGACTCCAGGAAGCTCGGGTTTTTGGTGCAGGTCATTTCAACCGAGCCTCATCTCAACCGTCAGCACGTCCTTCACATTTCCAGGTGACCCTGAAAAGACACAAAGGTCATCCCTCTGAGCCATTAACTGCTTTTCTATCTCTGAATTTGGCGCTTGTGAACTTTCCGCCTTTCTTCCCTCTGTCAGATTAGAAACGTGAACAAACGGGCTCATGTTGGCTCAGACTAAACAAGCCGAGATCAGATAGTCAGAGAGGGTTCAGAGAGGAGGCTGAAAGGAGGGAGGACGTCTGTTCTCTTATCGTGGTTCTTTAAAGGACTCAGTAGGAAGCGCAGACACTGGAAATCTGGACTAACCCTCTTCCCTTCGATCTTCTATCTATTTCAAACATCATGTTTTAGCTGAAAGCCTCCAGTCTGGGAGAGGATCTCCCGTCATAGCCGTTCCTAAAGAGTCAAAAATGAAGCTGCTGAATTTCAGAGATTTGCTGTTAAAATCTCGTCATCAAAAAAAGGCGAGAAACATGAAAAGACACGTTAATCTCCATCAGTGATGGAAACTATCTGACCTCAGAGTTGTGTGCTGTGGAGGATATAAACCTTTGAAATATTCACGTTTCCAAAGATGCAGCCTCACATTCAGAAGCTCTCATCTTATTTCAGCGTTTAGATTCTCGAACACACGCGTCAGACTCCAGGCCCGCGGCCTCAGCCGGCCCACGAGATAATTTCCTTTAGCTGTTATTAACGGCCCACAGGTAAATAGCACTCCTATCACTTATGGTACAAATCCCACAATGCACTGCAACAGCTGCCGTGCAGGCCAAGCCCTGTGCTTACCCGTTTTCCTGTGTTATCAATGACACATTGATCAGTGATCAGCGGATAAAAACAGTGGTCAGCACTTTTTAGTTATATTTAAGCTGCCTGACCCCCAAAGAATGCCCAAATGGAAAGTGGAAAACAGGGATTTTCCAAACAGGTGAGGCAAAGGACCGGATCACTGACATCAGAGGTAAACCGTGTGTCTCTGGGACGGATGCAGAGGGAGACCTGCACAGGTGAGCTGACAGTGCATCACTGCGTCACACAGCAGGAAACGCTGCAGCACAGTCCTGAAGACACAACGCGTCACACGTGCCGTAACACACACAGTGAACTTTATAAGAGGCAAAGGTTGAAGTCGCCGGCAGTTTCAATCTTTCTGGAGGAAAAAGCTTCTGAATTTGGAAAAATAATCAAATCAGGCACAGGTTACAGGTTACTCATACTTTTTATCTGGAAAATTTGCAAATTTTCATCAGCTTGAAATATTTTAATTTTTCCTGATGTGATTTTTGAAGGGAAAAAAATTATATTTTGTTTGATGTGTTGAGGAAAATGTTGCTGTATTCTGGCCATTTAGATTCATATTGCTGATTAAAATTATTATTTTTAATGCTGTTCAGCCCGTGACTCAGACTGTGTATTCAGTTTTGGCCCATCCTGTGATTGAGGTTGACACCGCTGCCCTAACGGCTTCCTGTCAGGACAAAACTGAGTCCTCTGATTGCAGAACCTCCTTCAGCAGCAAGAAGCTGCAGGGATGGTTTATGTGAGGCTCTCACGTCACTGTGGGGGACTTTTGGCCCACGCTTCATCACAGCTTCAGGTCTTTGAGGTTTGCACAGCTCTCTGAAGGTCCCACCACAGCACTGAGCTGTCCAACAGATGTTGGACAGATGGCCTTTCTAGAAGGAGTTCGTGGTCCGCTCAGCTGCAAAGAGCCCAATCCTCAGGCTGCTGTCTGAGCTGATGTTCATGATGAGATGAACCGAGACTCTCTCAGCCCTCAGCTGTGCTGCTGTTCTCTCTAACACACACACACACACACACACACACACACACACACACACACACACACACACACACACACTGCTGTTTTAGACTGTCAGTGTGTGAATGGAACAACAGCTGGTGCTAACGTGAAGCTGGCTGGCTGGAACCTGAGGGTACAGTTTGGCTCAGCTGTGACCTTTGAACCTGGGTTAGTCACTAAACTAATGCAGCAGCAGCTTCAGCCTCCATCAGCTGACCACAGCAGAACTGGGCGAGGCAGTGACCCTGTGAGTGACCTTTAAGTGTGGTCTGATTTAAGGACAAACATGTCTGACTGTAAACGTTCTCACTGACCTTGTGACCTCCCTGATTGGCCTTTGGACAGTTAATTGATCGTTTCAGTCGTTGCTGATCTGAGACGTGGTGTAGCTGACCTCCTTAAATCTTGTTTTTCCCACATGGACTCAGGTCTGGTTACACAGTTCAAACCTTCAGTGCTGGCTGACCTTTGACCTGACTGTAAAATGACTTAAAGCACTTCCTCTGCTGTGGGAAGAAGAACTGCTGTGGGAATTGAGCGGGATAGGAAAAGACTCGTGACCTCCGAGGAAACTGAGCCGAAGTGTGTTAAAGCAGGACGGGAGGACGGGAGGGGGGTTCAGACTCTGAGATTTGCTTTGCAGGAAGTGATTCAGCACCCCAGGGGGCTTGGGGGGTGGGGGGTGGGGATCTCTTATTATAGACGCTGTGGAGTCTGTGAACAAGTGGAGATGCATTACAGGGACAAGCAGATGCATGCAGGGTAATTTTAGCCCTGCCTGGGAGGAGGAGCCCGAGTAAAAAGTGACTCGTTATCAAAGCAGATTGAGGGGAAACACACGAGCTCGGTGCCGACTGATTTATGTGTGAAACGTGATCACTGACTGTGTGTTCGTGCTCGTGTAATGACACGGTCGGTCGAGCTCGCTCGCTCGGCTGCAGCTTTGACCCCCGCCGTGTGACAGATTTTATTAATGAGCACCGTAAACATAAAACTGCATCACCTGTGTCCTCCCGCCATCAGTGATGTCACTGCGGGCGCTGATGGAAACATGTCGTAGGTGGGCGTGGCCAGAAGTGAACCATGGAATCAAACAAATCAGTTTAAATGTTGAATATTAATGTAAAACTTAAACAGCAGCATTGGTTTTATGTTTTCTGTGAGTCTAAAACGTCACAATTTTTGTCTTACAGTGAGAACCTCATGTTCAGTTTATTGTAACAGATTCAGAACTTTCTGTCTAACATTGAATCCGCGATTCAAGCTTATTTTTTACCTTTGTGTAAACATTTTTAAGTATTTTCACATGCAGGTATTAATTTATTTTAAACATTAATCAGACCTCAGCAGAAGGATGACGTTACTGATGTCTCCTAATTACCTGCTGCAGCACATACAAGGTGCTAAAATATGTTTATTCTCAAAGATGGAGGCGGAGGAACGTCAATCAAAACCAGTGAAAATAAAAGGAATTTTAATCTGTGTGGACCCAGATTTCCCACTCGGTGCATTTTTATGACCTTCTATTAAAATGGAAGCAACATTTATGGAGACCTTTAGAAGCAGCTGCACATCGATGGTCAGAATCAGAACAGAAACTCTGATCATTGAAGGAAATTAATAAAAAACTTTATTCAAACGAGAACCGTTTGCATCCAAAAACTCGGACTGTGCAGACGTGGAGCAGAAATGCTTCCTGTCTGAGCCGGCATTTCCCGCCGGGCGTTTTGGAGCTGTGTGGCGTTTCCTGCTGGGCGTTTTGTTACCCTGACCTGTCTCGCTGAGGTGTGGCTGACGGTCTTCGGTGAACCTGCTGCAGCGTGAACAGCAGCCGGGGTTCGTCCACAGGCTCGGAGCTCAGACTCGGGGCTGTGTTTGTGCAGGCAGAGAGAAAACTACTCTTTGATCACCTCGCAGAGATGATCTCACAGCAGTCAGCAGGAGATTTTAATAATCCCCTCCTCTGTTTCAGATCAGCAGATAGGGCTGAACGTCCTCGGGCGCTCCGAGCACATTCAATCATTGTTCTGCTTGTTTATGTCTCAGAGAGCTGAGACGACTGATGTGGGTTTTTATTTGAAGAAGAGCTGCAGATGTTTTCTTTCCCCCTCTGCTCCCCTGCCGGAGAACACCGTGTTCTCGATCACTAACACTGAATCTCACAGATGAGCTGCTCTCCTCTGACTCCAGTGAAGCTGGCAGCGAGGCTTCAATGAAAAGAAAAAGAGGTTCAGTGAATGGAGAGAAGAGGAAACTGAAACTTTCCTCACATCAGGCTTTATTTTCTTTGGTTCACACTGAAGCTCTGTTAATGATTTCATGTCTGCAGGTCTTCAGAGGAGGACCATCATTAAGAACAGATTAAACACATCATGGAGATGCAGGTTCAGCTTCTCTGGGTTTTCCTGACCTTTGGTGGGCGGCACTGAGGCTGTTCTGCATTTTTCTGCTCATTAGATAAAGCTGCGCCTGAATTAAGCGAGGAATAAACGGAGGATTAACGGAGGGATCTGCTTCTACTGTGTTCATGAATTCATCTGTTTCCCTGGGTGAAGCTGGGTTTTAAAGCCTGAGCTGAAAGATGGGCTGCACATGAACAGAGCTGCTAAAAAAGCTGGAGAGGCCGAGGAGGTCGTATCCAGGGGCCACCCGGGGCCCGGCAGCAGGCCGATCCGGCCCTGCCTCCGGGTCAGCTCTTGTGCGTGAAGCTGAACTGCGGACGTGTTTTAATCCTCTTCCAGTGTTTGGCACCAAACTCTGTGACGTCTGCAGCTGTGGGCTCTTTGTGAGGTTTGTTGGTGGGACTGTAGAGGGGGTGGGGGTAGGACTCCCTGCTGGGACTTTTTGTCTCTGATAATGAGGGCCATTGACATCCCGGTGTGGTGACACCTCCGGGCGGGGCGCCGGCTTCTTTGGTGGTCCCTGCTGCTAAAGCTTCACCAAACACCCTCCTGTTTGGAGGTGGAGGTGGTGGTGGAGGAGGAGGGGTTGTCCTGATTAGATCACAGCTTCTTCGCTGATGGGAATCTGCTGCGGGGTTATTTCTGGCTCTCGGGGAGGGGGGAGTGCGGGAGCTCGTAAAGTCTTTGAGCTGCAGAGGGAGACGCGGCTGAAGGTTTGGAGGGATTTTCACCTCCTGCTTTTACAGCTGCTCGAGCTGCAGGAACACGCTAACCTGACGAAGACGTTTCGTTTTTCTTCATCTTCTAATCATGAACAGAAAATTTTTGGGTTTTAGACACTGTGGAAATAAGAGACAGATCATCAGATTAGTCAGTAAGAAAATAAATGTGTCACAGCTCCTCTGTTTGACTTTTAAATCCAGCTTTGATTTCCAGCTGTGCTGGAAAAACTCTGTTCAATAGAAACTAAATAAACTGCTGTCACATGTTACAGCTGATCAACTGTTTAAGAAAATAAAAGCCTAGTACATTAAAAACATTTGTTTTTCAGTCTTTTCACATTAAAATCTGCTTTAGTGCTGAATGAATGATGACAGGGCTGCTCCTCAGCCTTTACAAACAATCATTGCCTCCCACCTTCACTCCCTTCCTGCCGCCTCCCCCTCAAACACTTAATTGGAAATTCCCCCTCTGACACACACACACACACACACACACACACACACACACTCTTAAACCCGTTAATGTAATCATTTGTAAAGATGAGCGTCAGCAGGAATTCGGTGTCCTGAGTCTGCAGCTGCAGGATCGATTCAGCCAGTATCCAAATGTAGGTACTGAGGAGACCTTTCACCAGCTCTGCAGCCTGTTCCCCATGCTGACAGGAGCATTGAAGTTTACCCAGAATGCACCTTTTGAATGATCACATGATCACATTGAGAGCTGGTTTCTGCTGCAGGTCATTCAGACTGTGATGGATCATCACTCACAGCTCTGTTTCAGAAACTACAGCAGAAATTAGAGTTTGTGTCTTTGTGATTCTGAAATCCAGACTGCCTGTGAAACACAAACATGCAGTCTGCACACTTCATCCTGCCAGTGTGTGTAATGTGTCCCCAGGTTACTGTAATCACATTACATGTGTCAGTAATATCATGAGTTACTGTACTGATGTTACAGATGTGATTATTCAGTGATGGTCCTGCAATCAGCTGCTTTCAGTTTGTGAGCAGGGAGGAGGAAAAGGGTGGAGGGCCATGGTGAAGTACAAACTGCTCATGTACATTTTACTTCTGACAGCATCTGCACAGACAGCACGAATTATCTGAATTTAGAAGCAGGAAATTAGAGGTCATCCAGGCCTTAATGTCTTTAAGATATTCCTGCAGTTTAACTAATTGATGTGTGTCATCTGGCTTCATTGATAGGTAAAGCTGAGTATCATCTGCATAACAATGAAAATTGATGCAGTGCTTTCTAATAATACTGCCTAAGGGAAGCATGTATAATGTAAATAAAATTGGTCCTAGCACAGAACCCTGTGGAACTCCATAATTAACCTTAGTGTGTGAAGAAGACTCCCCATTTACATGAACAAATTGGAGTCTATGAGATAAATATGATTCAAACCACTGCAGTGCAGTACCTTTAATACCTATAGTAATGCTCTAATCTCTGTAATAAAATGTTATGGTCAACAGTATCAAAGCTGCACTGAGGTCCAACAGGACAAGAACAGAGATGAGTCCACTGTCAGAGGCTCTAAGAAGATCATTTGTAACCTTCACTAATGCTGTTTCTGTACTGTGATGAATTCTGAAACCTGACTGAAACTCTTCAAATAAACCGTTCCTCTGCAGATGATCAGTTAGCTGTTTTACAACTACTCTTTCAAGAATCTTTGAGAGAAAAGGAAGGTTGGAGATTGGCCTATAATTAGCTAAGACAGCTGGGTCAGTGATGGCTTTTTAAGCAGAGGTTTAATTACAGCCACCTTGAAGGTCTGTGGCACATAGCCAACTAATAAAGACTGATTGATCATTTTTAAGATTGAAGCATCAATAATTGGAAAGACTTCTTTGAACAGTCTAGTAGGAATGGGATCTAATAAACATGTTGCTGGTTTGGAGGAAGTAACTATTGAAGTTAACTCTGAAAGATCAACTGGAGCAAAAGAGTCTAAACAAATACCAGCAGTGCTGAAAGCAGCCGAACATGAAGATCAATCTTTGAGATGGTTATGAATAATTTTTTCTCTAATGTCTAAAATTTTATTTGTAAAGAAATCCATGAAGTCACTACTAGTTAAAGTGAAAGGAATACTCGGCTCTACAGAGCTCTGACTCTTTGTCAGCCTGGCTACAGTGCTGAAAACAAACCTGGGGTTGTTCTTATTTTCTTCAATTAATGATGAATAGTAAGATGTCCTAGCTTTATGGAGGGCTTTTTTATAGAGCAACAAACTCTTTTTCCAGGCTAAATGAGCATCTTCTAATTTAGTGAGACGCCATTCCCTCTCCAGCTTTCGGGTTATCTGCTTTAAGCTGTGCGTTTGTGAATTATACCACGGAGTCAGGCACTTCTGATTTGAAGCTTTCCTTTTCAGAGGAGCCACAGTATCCAAAGTTATACGCAGTGAGGATGTAAAACTATTGACGAGATAATCGACCTCACTGGGAGCAGAGTTTAGGTAGCTGCTCTGCACTGTGTTGGCACTGAAGAGCATAACAATGAAGGAATTAGATCCTTAAACTTAGTTACAGCACTTTCAGAAAGACTTCTACTGTAATTAAACTTATTCCCCACTGCTGTGTAATCCATTAAAGTAAATGTAAATGTTACTAAGAAATGATCAGACAGGAGGGGGCTTTCAGGGAATACTGTTAAGTCTTCAGTTTCTATGCCATATGTTAGGACAAGATCCAGAGTATGATTAAAGTGGTGGGTGGGCTCCTTTACATTTTGAGATTAAGAAGGCTAACGAGTCATGTGTAATAGATTATTTTGAGTAACAGCATTAATTCAGTTGGGTTAATTTTCACTGCAGTGCCATTAAAATCTGCTCACACTTCCTGTTTGTTACACTGAGCGCTGAACTTTAATTATAAAAACATCTTTAATAAATTCACTGTTATGATCAACAAGGAGGCCTCGGTCACATGACACCTCGGTCACATGAGCTGTGAAACGTCCACGGTTCAGCAGCGTCGCGTCACTTTGATCTGGAGCGTTTAGTCTCTGAGCTCCATGAAGCATCTGCAGCCTCGTTATCACCTCAAAGCTGCTATCAAAGCATGGCTGGAGTCTCTCACTCTCACACACACACACACACACAAACACACACACACACCTCTGCATTCTCACCTCTTTAATCTCCTCTCAGCCAATCAGAGCCTTTGATCAGCCAGCGCTGGCTGTGTTTATCAAACAGAGGAGATGAAGGTGATAACAGCTCCTCCCTGACTCTGTACATTTAGTGACTAAATGTCTTTGTTTCACATTTTTACATTTTTTTTTATATTGAAATCATTTTATTAGTAATTTTCTGATATTTCTCTCTGAAGCATGTAGAGTGTGGAGCGGTCCGTTCAGCGAGCAGATGCTGAGGTTCGGGCCTGTGATCACTGATTTTATTGAAATTAACCGTCAGGAGTTCGATCGGGTTCTTCTAAAACTGGAGATACTGAGACTGAAGTCTGGAGCAGGCTTTTCTGTGCATTCCTATAGCAGCAGGTCGGACATTAACCGGGACATTAATGTGTAACTGCTGTGCACATGTCACGCCCTCGCTCACGCCGCGGTCGTTGACCCGATTCTCGCGTTCATCACGTATCCTGGGAGACGAGCAACAAGCGTGAAGGCCTGTTGGGTGGAAAGGGTTAAACTCCGCAACATTCCTCGCGTTCCGCCTCCTGCATCATTCCAAACAACCTTTAACAGAAGTCCAATCCAATTTGACGGTGCTTTTTATTTCTGAGAGGCTTCAGCCGCCGACCTCTGACCCCGGCACCTGCTGGGAGACGAGCGCACTCAGTGGAGGATCCACACGGCCCTCGACAGGGTTTAGTTTTTAAGGTCATTTTATTGTTTAGTCAGAGACGGGGTCAAAGTTCATGTTTGAACCTGAAACAGAGTTTCACTCGCCCCACTTCACAAACTGTTCTGGGCTGCGATTACCGACCAATCAGTTTGCTCCTGTGGGGTCAGAGCCTCCTCAGTTTGTTTGCTTTAAACGCCTTCTTACAGCCGGCAGCCCTGAATGTGGGTTTATGCCCTACAGGCACCAAACTCCCTGAAAACTCAGCTGCTTTTCCCACAGTGGGAGCGGCTCTGCTTAAATCCACAGATGACGAGTTTCCAGTTTTTGTTTCTTCTGCTGATTTTCACTTACTGGTTTTTAAGCATCTGCAGTGAAAGGACCTCAGCTCACCGTGTTCACGCCTGAGCTGCCGATGATCAGATTACTGGAATGGATGCAAACAGAGAGAGTGCGCTCAGCGCGACCTTTGACCTTTCTCCCGCTCCGTACCTGCTGCCCAGACTCGTCGGTTCTTTCTGCGAGGCCGAAGCTCGGCCGCGCCCACACGTCTAAAAGTCAAAGCGGCCATTGTTCGTTCCCCCGGAGAAGAATGCGGTGATGTCATGGGAGGAAATTTAATTGGACCGTGTAGCGACCCCACCCCACCCCCCTCCACCTTCACAACAACTGTAACCCCTCCTCCCCCTCGTCGTCCTCCCACCCCACCAAAAAATTCAGGAACTGTTTTAAAGGGGATCAGAGCTGCACTCAGCCTGAAACTATGAAATTTAGTTTGATGTAAACTGTCACATGAAGCCAGCAGAAGCTGAGCGTGGCCACCAGTTTATGGAAATAAGTCTTAATGCAGAATTATGGCAGGAAAGGACCGAAGGAAAAACTGACCGATCTCAGTTTTACTAATTTATTCAGATTAATCTCCACGAGCACGCTGAGGTTTGACCGGAGGATGCTGTCCACCTTTTCCTGATGTTTCTTTGGGATCTCATTGGAACCTTAACTAAAGAGCAGTGTGCTATAATCCCTGAAAATGGGATTTAATGGGAAGGAAAACATTTGTGTCAGAAATGAGTTTTTTCTGAATGAAGTGACCGCAGGAATGAATTTTTGTTTAAGACTAAACCCTAGAGAAAAATGCGATGATGTAATTGGACTGCACTGCAAGCTGGGGCATGCCCCTCCCACCCTCAAAACAACTGTAACCCCCCACCCCCGGGCTGACCCCCCCCCCCCCCCCCCAGGCTCGGCCACGTTGGGATGTCAGGAATCCACAAACCCTCGAGCTACAAAACTTTGGTAGTGAGGTTCCCGCTGTGTTCAGCTCCTCCTCACGGCTGCTCTGTGAGGAAACGCTGCTCCGGGAATCCTTTACATTCTTTGCTTATTCCGCACGGATCGTGTTTCCATGTGGGTCTGTCAGGTTTGGATGTGCCTGAGGAGACAGCTGCATCTTAAACATGTTGAAGGACAGCAGAGCTCATTATTTGGCCTCTGCCAGCGGGCTGCGGCTTCTTCCTCCCCCGGCTCCCTCTTCCTCGTTAAAAGCCATCCTGTGTGGGACGAAGAACATCTGCCTCTCACTGTAAATGAAAACCTCCTTTATATGAGAGTATCTGAGCTTTATTACCAAACCTTGAACCTTAGAAAAGCTGTAAAGCCTGCAGGAAGTTAACAAAATAAAAGCTCAGACTGTGAATCTGCACTGATTTCTCTCTGATTTATTCAGAAGTTGGTTACTCAGCAGTTTGCATCATGCTTCAGATAATTTGGAAATGGTTCCTAAGTGAACTTCCTCTTAGTCACCCTCTCGCTGACCCGGCCGGGTCTCAGTCCTCGCCCCGTCTCGACACGTCTGCGTAATGCAGCTCTGACGGGACGGGCAGCAGGAAGCCAGAGCGAGGCTGAGGATGTGCGTGCGCTCAGACTTCATCATACAGAGCAGAGCCAGGACAGCTGCTCCCAGCATCATCTATATCTCCAGATTTGCAGCATCTTTTTTTGTCGTGTTTTATTATAAATAGAATATTTGTGGGTTGTCAGTCAAACAGAAAGTTGTGTGTTTGAAGCGATTGATTTCAGAGCCTGTTTTTTAATCGTGGCATCTCAGGGCCTCCATAAATGTCTTGTTCCAGCTGAAGTTTGTTGATTCTGATCCAAACTCTGGACATCCGCGCTTTGTCTGGGGGATGCAGGTCAGAGGTCAGAGGCCATGTGCAGCTACAGGAGCTGTCAGACTCTCGTTAGCACTTCAGCAGAGCTCATCCTCCCCGTCCTCCTCCACCTGAAAGAAAATCCCCTCATTTGCAGCCCTTTCTGCTCACTGAGTCACGTCTTCCATATGAGGGCAGGAAAAACTCCCAGCAGCCCCCTCTCCCCCCTCTCCTCTCAGTCTTCCAGTTTCTGTGGTCTCTTTCTTCCTTCGTCCGTCCCTCTGTGCGGCGTCACTCTGCCCGGCGGAAACGCATTCCTCCTGTGTTACACCCCCCCGTCCTTCAGAAAGAAAAGCTCCTTCCCCTGAACCACTGGAGCCTCTTTTCATGTTCAGCTGTGACTCCGAGGCCCCCCGAAGAGACTCTGGCAGGGTCAGCGCGCCACAAAAGGCGGGTTAGCTCAGCTTAAAGCAAAACCAGCTAATTGACGATGTCTGCGTTTGTTTCTCAGCGGCGACTTCGATTCAGGAGCATCTGAACGGCGGCTTTAATCCTCAGAGGCTCCGAGGAGGAACAAAAAGCTGCTTTAGTGAATTTGGCTCAAAGGTCGAGTTTTTAATCCGGACTTTATTAAAGTGCTGTTTCCTGTTTACAATATGAGAGGACAACAGGACCTCTGCTACTCACCTTTGACACTTTCAGGTGACTTAATTTAATGATTACAGGTCACCATGTGTCAGGTAAATGAAGAGAAGGTAAAAAAAAAAAATAGAATATTTGCTGATGAATAATAAATCAGAAATATAAACCTCACATTTTGGCATTACTTTGGCCTCCAGTAACACTGTGAGAAATCTTGGAGTCATTTTTGACCAGGATATGTCCTTCAATGCACATATTAAACAAATATGCAGGACCGCTTTTTGCATTTGTGCAATATTTCTAAAATTAGAAACATCCTTTCTCAGAGTGATGCTGAAAAGCTCGTTCATGCATTTATTACTTCTAGGCTGGATTATTGTAATTCATTATTATCAGGCTGTCCTAAAAGCTCCCTGAAAAGCCTTCAGCTGATCCAAAATGCTGCAGCTAGAGTACTGACAGGGACTAGAAAGAGAGAGCAGATTTCTCCCATATTGGCTTCTCTTCATTGGCTCCCTGTTAAATCTAGAATAGAATATAAATTTCTTCTCCTCACATACAAGGTCTTGAATAATCAGGCACCATCTTATCTCAAAGACCTCATAGTCCCATATCACCCCAACAGAGCACTTCTCTCTCAGACTGCTGGCTTACTTGTGGTTCCTCGGATACTTAAGAGTAGAATGGGAGGCAGAGCCTTCAGCTTTCAGGCGCCCTCTTCTGTGGAACCAGCTCCAGCTTGGATTCAGGAGACAGACACCCTCTCTATTTTTAAGATTAGGCTTAAAACTTTCCTTTATGATAAAGCTTATAGTTAGGGCTGGATCAGGTGACCCTGAACCCTCCCTTAGTTATGCTGCTACAGGCCTAGTCTGCTGGGGGGTTCCCATAATGCACTGTTTCTTTTCATTCACCTCTTTTTACTCTTAGTGTGTTTAAACACAACTTTATATTAATCATTATTAATCTCTGGCTCTCTTCCACAGCATATCTTTTTTTCTCTCCCCCCAGCCCCCCCCCCCCCCCCCCCCCCCCCCCCAAGCAGATGACCCCCCCCCCCTCCCTGAGCCTGGTTCTGCTGGAGGTTTCTTCCTGTTAAAGGGAGTTTTTCCTTCCCACTGTCACCAAGTGCTGCTCATAGGGGGTCATTCTGTTTTCTCTGTATTATTGTAGGGTCTTTACCTACAATATAAAGCACATTGAGGCAACTGCTGTGATTTGGTGCTATATAAATAAAATTGAATTGAAAATAATAAAAATTCAATGATTTAGTCCAAACTTTAATCAGTTTAATTCAGTTTCATTTTTAGCTGTTAAACAGCTCGATAGAAGAAGAAGAAGAAGAAGAAGAAGAAGAAGAAACAGCCTTTATTGTCCCACAGAGGGGAAATTTGGGTGTAACAGCAGCCGCAGTTATTATAAATATAAATAAAGATATAATAATTCACACTATTCACGGAATTAGTGCGGAGCTGCTGAAACTGGCTGCCTGCTCGCGCGGCGCCGGAAGTACTAAATACACTTAAATCAGAAATATGTCTTTATTTATACCATACTGGGCTTCCCTCAGTCCTTTTCTGTCTGAAATGAGCAGTTTAGCTCCTCCCCCTTCAAGACCACCGTTTCTGATTCTTGATGTTTAAATAGCAGGTGGGTGGGACTTGTATGTGCACTTTGGTCATGTTTAGTATGAACAGCCACCAGTGCAATGGGAGATATGTGACAGGAAATGAGGAAAGGCTGAATAGGTCCCATTTAATCTGCACCAAAAGCTGCAGTTTCTCTGTTGTCCACTGGGGGCTCCAGCAGTGAGTCAGTCCCTGCAGACTCTCGTGTTAAAATGTTTACAGTTTTGGTGTCTGTGGCAAATTTCCTCCTTCATGACTGCTTCATGGAGGTGAATTTATTTATAACTCACCTGTTTAAACTGGATTCAAGTTTGAATTATTAGGGGCGCGGCCTCTGTGACTGACAGGTAGATGGTGACGTTGCTGGCTGTCTGCTAGGCTTCCCCTGAACTGGACCTCTGGTCAGCATGGCTGCTGTGGCTTCATTGGACTAACAGACCATCCAAGAAGTGATGATTCAGAGCTGGTGGATGATGTCACGGTGGCCAGGTTTTACACCGGTGTGTGGTGGAATCCCCGTGACTGTAAAGAAGACTATTATCTGATTTACTGCATATATATCAGCTGTTCTCTTTCAATACAAATGCACTTTTCCTCAGGATAAAAAAAGTTAGAGATTTTTGGGATGAAGAAATGAAGCTTGGTGGCCTCAGGTGAGACCCGAACCCAGCTCTCCTGGGTGGAGGGTTCGTTTGATTGACAGTTGCTGTTGGTGCTACTGTTGCAAACCCTCGTGGTGGATTTAGGGTTGCTGACCCCTTGTGTCCTTCAGGCAGGAGGATGAGAAGAAGAAGAAGAAGAAGAAGAAGAAGAAACAGCCTTTATTGTCCCACAGAGGGGAAATTTGGGTGTAACAGCAGCCGCAGTTATTATAAATATAAATAAAGATATAATAATTCACACTATTAAGAAAAGAATATATATAAAATCAACAAACAATATTAACCTTAATACTACTAATAATAATAACACTATATACAATGTACATGATGTGCCTGTGTGTTGAACCTTAACAGGCCGGACTATTTACAGTATATTATATATT